>NC_138775.1:295932572-296032572 GCF_965119305.1 Pelophylax lessonae | reverse complement strand
AAAGAGACATCCCAATCCAGCAATGAGACGTCCCAATCCAGCAATGAGACATCTCAATTCGACAATGAGACATCCCAATCCAACAAAGAGACATCCCAATCAAGCAAGGAGACATCCCAATCCAGCAATGAGACATCCCAATCCAGCAAAGAGACATCCCAATCCAACAATGAGACATCTCAATTCAGCAATGAGACATCCCAATCCAACAAAGAGTCATCCCAATCCAGCAAAGAGACATCCCAATCCAGCAATGAGACATCCCAATCCAGCAATGAGACATCTCAATTCAGCAATGAGACATCCCAATCCAACAAAGAGACACCCCAATCAAGCAAGGAGACATCCCAATCCAGCAATGAGACATCCCAATCCAGCAAAGAGGACTCCCCATATAATCAGAAAAGCGATGGCCCAATCCAGCAAAGAGGACTCCCCATATAATCAGCAAAGTGATGGCCCAATCCAGCAATGAGACATCCCAATCCAACAAAGAGACATCCCAATCCAATAAAGAGACATCCCAATCCAGCAAAGAGACATCCCAATCCAGCAATGAGACGTCCCAATCCAGCAATGAGACATCTCAATTCGACAATGAGACATCCCAATCCAACAAAGAGACATCCCAATCAAGCAAGGAGACATCCCAATCCAGCAATGAGACATCCCAATCCAGCAAAGAGGACTCCCCATATAATCAGAAAAGCGATGGCCCAATCCAGCAAAGAGGACTCCCCATATAATCAGCAAAGTGATGGCCCAATCCAGCAATGAGACATCCCAATCCAACAAAGAGACATCCCAATCCAATAAAGAGACATCCCAATCCAGCAAAGAGACATCCCAATCCAGCAATGAGACGTCCCAATCCAGCAATGAGACATCTCAATTCGACAATGAGACATCCCAATCCAACAAAGAGACATCCCAATCAAGCAAGGAGACATCCCAATCCAGCAATGAGACATCCCAATCCAGCAAAGAGGACTCCCCATATAACCAGAAAAGCGATGGCCCAATCCAGCAAAGAGACATCCCAATCCAAAAAAGAGAAGGCCCCATATATTGTGAAAAGAGGCATCCCAATCCAGCTAAGAGACATCCCAATCCAGCAATGAGACATCCCAATCAAGCAAGGAGACATCCCAATCCAGCAAAGAGACATCCCAATGCAGCAATGAGACATCCCAATCCAGCAAAGAGGACTCCCCATATAATCAGAAAAGCGATGGCCCAATCCAGCAAAGAGACATCCCAATCCAGAAAAGAGAAGGCCCCATATATTGTGCAAAGAGACATGCCAATCCAGCAAAGAGACATCCCAATCCAGAAAAGAAACATCCCAATCCAGCAATGAGACATCCCAATCCAGCAAAGAGACATCCCAATCCAGCAATGAGACATCCCAATCAAGCAATGAGACATCCCAATCCAGCAATGAGACATCCCAATCCAGCAATGAGACATCCCAATCAAGCAATGAGACATCCCAATCCAGCAAAGAGACATCCCAATCCAGCATGTGTATGGCCTGTCCCCCCCCCCCCCCCCCCTGATGGCAGCCCGGGTCCTGCTGCCTGGTCCGGTTTATTCTCCATGTGGTACACTCTAGACCTGTGTTCCCGCTGGTTTCCGTATTGTCCACAGTCCTGCTGCCTGGTCCTGCCCGCTGTCCATGCTGTACACTCCAGAACTCGTATTCCTGCCGGCTTTCGCATCATCTGCACTTCTGCTACCTGGTCCAGTTCGCTGCCCCTCCGGTACACTCCACACCCATATTTCTGATGGATTTGGTGTTGAAAACTGTCCTGCCGGCTGGACCTGCCTGCTGTCCATGTGGTACAATCCAGACCTGTATTAATGGCGGCTGGCCCGCTCTCTTGCTGCCTGGCCTGGCCTGCTGCCCATCCAGTACACTGCAGGCCGGTGCTCTTACTGGCTTTAGCACAGCCTGCAGTCCTTCTTTCTTGGTCTGGCCCGCTGTCCATCCTGTATGATCCATACTGGTTCCTGCTGTTTTTGGTGTCCTCCGCTGTCCTGCTGTCTGCTCTGGTCTGCTGTCTTTCCAGTACAGCCGCAGTTCAATCAACTGTAGGAGACGGTCCTGGAGCTTGCTGGAATTTTTTGGGTGCCCTGAAGCCTTCTTCGCAAATGCAGTGGAAATGTTTTATTTATGGAATTAGGTTCATTTTCATGGCAAAGTGGGACTTGGCAATCATTTGCAATTCATCTGATCGCTCTTCATTACATTCTGGAGTAAATGCAAATTGGCATCATAAAAACTAAGGCAGCAGACTTGGTGAAAATTAATATTTGAGTCATTCTTAAACTTTTGGCCATGGCTGCACACTGTAGACCTCTGCTCTTGCTGGCTTCAGTGTAGTCCTCAGCAGGGGCGTAGCTACAGGGGTTGCAATTGCAACCGGGCCCCATGCTCCAGGGGGCCTGTGCGGCTCCCCTGTACACCTGGATAAGAGGGGTGGCGGGGGCAGAATGTAGAGAAATCACTGTCCTCCTTTTTCCTCCTGTAGCTGCAGGAGGAAAATGGAGGAGATTGGTTCCTCTGTATGCTGCCCCCGCCACTCCTCCTATCCAGTTCACTCGTGTTCTGCTGTCTCTGGGCTCCTGTGTGCTCCCCTGGTCCCCCCCCCCCCCCCCACTGTGCTCCCTCCCCTCTCCTGCCGGCTGCTGCAGGGGATGTGTCACAATAGAGAACCAGGAAGGGGTCGGTAAATATGTAATTTACCAGCTCCTTCCTTTTCTGAATGGACAGAGTCATAGTCAGTCACATTGAAAAAAAAAATAAAATAAAGTGATAAAAATTAATACAATTAAAATACCAAAAAATAAAAACTACTGACACCAGTGGGTGAACTTCCAGGATCACAAAGGTCACACTGGTGACCGGGCCCTGGCATTCCACCACCATGGGGAGGCCCCAAGATGGCAGGAAGGGGGCCCACTGCAGAACTTGTGAAAGGGTCCCGCTGCGGGACTGTAATAAAGGGCCCCGCAACGAGAGTAAAGGGCCCCAAGATCAGTGGGAAGAGCCCCAGGCTTAAAGGGAAGGGCCCCGGCCAGGGGCTCGGGGGGCCCCTCATGGTTTCTTGCACCGGGGGCCCTGAAGGTTCTAGTTACCCCTCTGGTCCTCAGTCCTGCTGTTTGATCTGGCCCGCATTCTGGCTGGTACTCTCCAGACCCGTGTTCCGCAGTCCTGCTGTCTGGTCTGGTTTGCTGTCCATCCAATGCCCTACAGAACCCTGTTTCTGCTGTCACCCATTGTCCAGCTGCTTGGTCTGTCTGCTGTCCATCCCTAAGGCCGGCCATAGGCGATTCGAATCTCGGCTGGTCCACCATGAACCGGCCGAGGTTCGAACCATCAGTGAGAAGGCTGAATGTACCATGTTGATCAACTTGGGTACAACCAGCCTGCCGGCTGCTATAGCTACTAGCGATGATCACTGTCTTCTCCCGCTGGGAGACGGTTGCCCCCACCCCAACGCTGAACTGACCACAGTGTGCTCTCATGCCTAGTGTGGTCAGTTTTTATTAGGAAAGCAGAGGAACAGGCAGGAACACCGGGGATTTCACACAAAGTGAACAGGAGACTTCTTCCTACCAGTACATGGTACAGCAGCCACATATCAGGGATATAAAATGTTGGTCTGACATAATCTTTCAATAAAATACGCCGACCCCTGATTGGAGAGGGCGGGGCCTTAAAAAAAGCTCCGCCCTCATGAAGTGAACCCCAGACACAGCGGAAGGGCCCCCGCCCCACAGGAGTCTCCCCATTCAGGAGTTCCCCCCTCACCCAGAGAAGAATGTTCTGGATTGTACACGGAGGGGGTGTCGGGGGCCCCCCTAAATACGCCGACCCCTGATTGGAGAGGGCGGGACCTTAAAAAAACCTCCGCCCTCATGAAGTGAACCCCAGACACAGCGGAAGGGCCCCCGCCCCACAGGAGTCTCCCCATTCAGGAGTTCCCCTCTCACCCAGAGAAGAATGTTCTGGATTGTAATCGGAGGGGGTGACGGGGGTCCCCCCTAAATACGCCGACCCCTGATTGGAGAGGACAGAACCTTGAAATAAGCTCCGCCCTCATGAAGTGAACCCCAGACACAGCGGAAGGGCCTGGCCCTACAGGAGTCTCCCCATTCAGGAGTTCACCCAGAGAAGAATGTTCTGGATTGTACACGGGACAGAGGGGGTGTCGGGGGTCCCCCCTAATATTGAGGCCTTGTTGTTGCACATGTGATATTAAATGTAAAGCTCCTCATAAAGGAGTCCTCCGGGTGACGGTCACATGACACAGGGATGTGACGGTGACGGATGGGGAGGTTGTGTAAGCACATGATGGAAAAGTCACGGGAAGTGGCTCTGAGGAATGTAGCACATCGGGTGTCATAGAGGGCAGGCCCGGACCGGCATTATAGCACCGCCGGCATATGCCAGAGGATGGCAGTCTAACCAGACCTGTGACAGATTTTCGGAGCGCTGGACGGAGACAAGGAGGCCGAGAACATTGTACATGTGGAGTCTGTCTTATGAGCTCTATGCAACGTATTGCAGCCTATTCACATGGGTTGGGGAAGACTGCAGCCTCTTGTCACATGACTCTACTATGTAGTGTGAACTGTAAGGGAGCTAACACACAGTACTGATGCATGGCCTTCAGATTCCTGACAGGAACATGCGGATGGATTGTATAATAGATGGATGTATTCGGGCATATGCGTACATGCGCGTAAAAATTCTTCTAGCTTTTCTTGGGTTGTGTCATACGCACATATCTGCGTACATGCAGGAAATACTGCGCAGCAACACAGATTAGTTTTTTCAATTTCATATATGCAGCGCAAGTTTACGCACCTGTGTGTACAGGCCTATTAACCCCTTCAGTATCGGACACCTTGACCCCCCCCCCCCTTCCTGCCCAGAACAATTTTCAGCTTTAGCACTTTGAATGACAATTGTACCTTTTTCTTTGTTTCTATTATACAACTTTGCAAATAAGTAATTTTTGTTCTTCACTGATGTGCACTGATAGACACTGATAGGCTGTACTGATGATGGGCACTGATAGTCTGCATTGATAGACACTGATGAGGCTGCATTGATAGGCACTGATGAGGCTGCATTGATAGGCACTGGTGAGGCTGCAATGATAGGCACTGATAAGCTGCATTGATGGGCACTCATAGGCTGTACTGATGGGCACTAATGAGGCTGCACTGATGGGCAATAATGAGGCTACACAGATGGGCACTAATGAGGCTGCACAGATGGGCACTGATAGGCTGCATTGATGGACACTGATGAGGCTGCACTAATGGGCACTGGTAGGCTGCATTGATGGGCACTGGTAGGCTGCACTGATGGGCACTGATAAGCTGCATTGATGGGCACTGATAAGCTGCATTGGTGGGCACTGATGAGGCTGCACTGATGGGCACTAATGAGGCTGCACCGATGGGCACTGATAGGCTGCATTGATGGGCACTAATAAGGCTGCACTGATGGCCAGTGATGAAGCTGCACTGATGGGCACTGATTGGCATTTATGAGGCTGCACTGATGGGCGCTAATGAGGCTGCACTGCTGTGCACTAATAAGGTTGCACTGATGGGCACTGATGAGGCTGCATTGATAGGCACTAATGAGGCTGCAATGATGGGCACTGATAGGCTGCATTGATGGGCAGTGTTAGGCTGCATTGATGGACACTGATAAGGGTGCACTGATGGGCACTGATGAGGCTGCGCTGAAGAGCACTGATGAGGCTGCACTGATGGCTACTGATAGGCTGCATTGATGAGTACTGATAGACTGTACTGATGGGCACTGAGGCTGCATTGATGAGCACTGATGAGGCTGCACTGATGGGCACTGAGGCTGCATTGATGGGCACTGATAGGCTGCATTGATGGGCACTGATGAGGCTGCACTGATAGACACTGATAAGCTGCACTGATGGTGCTGTACTGATAAGGTGCAACTGATAGGCACTGATAGGCTGCGTTGATGGGCACTGATAGGCTGCATTGATGGGCACTGATGAGGCTGCACTGATGTGCACTGATGAGGCTTCACTGATGGGCACTGATAAGCTGCATTGATGGGCACTGATGAGGCTGCACTGATGGGCACTAATGAGGCTGCAGTGATGGGCACTAATAGGCTGCATCGATGGGCACTAATAAGGCTGCACTGATGGCCAGTGATGAAGCTGCGCTGATGGGCACTGATTGGCATTTATGAGGCTGCACTGATGGGCACTAATGAGTCTGCACTGCTGTGCACTATTAAGGTTGCACTGATGGGCACTGATGAGGCTGCATTTATAGGCACTGATGAGGCTGCATTAATAGGCACTGATGAGGCTGCAATGATGGGCACTGATAGGCTGCATTGATGGGCAGTGTTAGGCTGCATTGATGGACACTGATAAGGGTGCACTGATGGGCACTGATGAGGCTGCGCTGAAGAGCACTGATGAGGCTGCGCTGAAGAGCACTGATGAGGCTGCACTGATGGGCACTGGGGCTGCATTGATGGGCACTGATAGGCTGCATTGATGAGCACTGATAGGCTGCATTGATGAGCACTGATAGGCTGTACTGATGGGCAATGAGGCTGCATTGATGAGCACTGATGAGGCTGCACTGATAGGCACTGATAAGCTGCACTGATAAGGTGGAACTGATGGGCACTGATAGGCTGCATTGATGGGCACTGATATGCTGCACTGATGTACACTGATATGCTGATATGAAGCTGCACTGATTATCAGTGTAAATGTGCCCAGTAACTAGAAAGTTGCTTATTGGCTTTCCTTTCCTCAGACACTGACAGCACTGAGGAAAGGAAATGCAGATAACCGGCATTTGATTACATGTGATCAGCTGTGATTGGACACAACTGATCACATTGTAAAGAGCCTCATCATTGGCTCTTTACACTGTTTGATGAAGCGCCATGTCCGAGGGACCAGCTCACCACCAATCACCGCGTTGTTGCGCCACCAAGGGCGCGCATGAGCGGCCCGACCTGAAGAATGCCATATGACACCCAGTCAGAATGGGAAAGCCACCGCCCACTCGTCATTCTGCTATAGGCCGGGAGAGAAGGTATAAAAATGATGGGCTGCATTTAGATCAGTAAAAAAAAAAAAAATTTAATGCCTAAAAACATGATGTGCAAGAGGCCTTAGACAGACCGCAAGGGGCCCGCAGTGGGCGGAGCTGGGAAGACCTAGCATGTGGTCCCTCCCACTTGCTGGCAACTATTTGTTCGGGGCAATATAGGGAATGTCTGGCCCTGCAGCTTTGTTTCCGGTCCAGAGCTGAATGAACGAGCCCAGAGACGCAGAAATGCAGAAAATGCCAATTTCCACTGCTGGATACTCAGCAAGAGCTAAAGCCGGCCTTATGGTCATACATGACAGTAAACTGTTCAGTATCTGGGGGTGAACGGCTTTCTATCCGTGTGAGATTCTATATTCAAGCATTCGCTTGTGTCTAATAAACCTCATATTGCATGAGACAGTTGTTGCTGCTCTTACAATAAAGAATCCTTTCTGCAGCTGGAGATTAAACCTCTTTGAATCATCAGGGGAGCCCAGTATCTGGGGTGCTGCACCCCCCTCCCCCCATCACCCTGCAGAGTCTCTATGTCCTCTTATAGTATATGAGAGGTGCATTCTTCTTTGTTTTAAATGAACCCCCCTCCCCTCCCCCCACTGTGCTGAGAAGTTCCAGGGATCCTCCTAAGTGATGCTTGATGATAAGGGACCCTCTGCAGTACATCCTGAGTGCTGGACAGAATGAGTGCTGACAGGGAGGAATTCTGACACCCCTCCGCCAGCATGCTAGGAATTCCCTTTGTTAGACCAGATGCCTTATAAGTGATCCCTGACACAGCTGAACAAGCCAGCCTGGCGCTGACAGATGTAGAGCCCCCCTCCCCCACCCCTCATAGTATAATATACATTTGGGGTGCCTGTGTGCTATTCCTATATGTGGAGACCCTTTCCAATGCTCATGCAGGAGCAGAGCAGGGAAATTTACAGTTGCAATCTACAGTTCTGAGGACAGTTCAGGACTGGGACAAGTAGTGGTCAGGAGGGGCACTGTGGTAGGGGGGGCAGATTAGCTTTACCTTTCGCAGCTCATCAAGACCATACTCCACCGCCGATGTCAGGACTTCCAGGGCCTGCAGGAAAGCAGAAATGATCAATGTTTATAAACAATGTTACTTTGTATCTCTCTATCTCTTGTCTGATCAATGTTTATAAACAATGTTACTTTGTATCTCTCTATCTCTTGTCTGATCAATGTTTATAAACAATGTTACTTTGTATCTCTCTGCCCCCGTTCACATAGGGGCGATCCGACTTCGGGTGGCGACCTCCGAGGTCGCGGTGCGAGCAGCCGCCACGGACTTCATAACATTGAAGTCTATGGCGGTCGCCTCCGGGTCGCCCCAAAGAAGCTCCGGACCCTTTTTCTAAGTCGGAGCGACTTGTGTCGCTCCTATTAGAACGGGTCCGCAGCTTCCCTATGGAAGGCGACCTGCGGCGACCTGTGAGGCGACTAGGTCGCCTCACAGGTCGCCCTAGTGTGAACAGGGGCTTAATCTCTTGTCTGATCAATGTTTATAAACAATGTTACTTTGTATCTCTCTGTGCCGGTTCACACTAATACGACTTGTCAGGCGACTTGGTCAGCCTGGCAAGTCGTGCACCGTCTCGGTCCATTGAGTAGTACAGGACCGGTTCTAATAGGAGCGACACAAGTCGCTCCGACTTAGAAAAAGGGTCCTGTACTACTTCGGGGCGACCTGGAGGCGACTTGCATTGACATTAATTTTATGAAGTACGTGCAAGTCGCGCTAAAGTCGCGCTGCACGCGACTTCACAGGTCGCCCCCTAAGTCGGAGCGACGTAATGTGAACCGACACTCTATCTCCTGACTGATCAATGTTTATAAACAATATTACTTTGTATCTCTCTCTCCCGTTTGATCAATGTTTATAAACAATGTTACTTTGTATCTCTGGGCTCCAGATGACTACTTGATGACAAAACGCGTAGGACGGAACTCAGTGCGTCAACGTCGCTTCCGGTTAGGGGAGCTCGAGCCGTGGAACGCGGAAGTGTCCCGGCGTTTTTTTCCCCGCTGAAGCTCGTATTCAATACTGTGAGTTTACTGCTTTGTTTGTTACATTTGTGCTGTACGTATTACCCTATGGGAGATTCCCCTGTTTTTTATCTGAGCCCACCAGACCCCACAGACCTCAAGGGAGGAATATACAGTCGATCCCACCACCATATCAGGGCAGCCCAGGACTCATGATTATTTACAGCCATTACCCCTATCTCTAAGGGGGAACACAAAGGTGAGTGGGGTACCTGTTTGGGGGCCACGGGTATAGGCACTATCAGCACCCCCATTGCAACCGGTAATCATTTGCTGGCAACAACTGGCATTCACGATTGGGCTAGAGCACTGTCAGCACTTTTGTACCATCTTTCATTATTATTTTTTATATTCACATCTTTGAGTATCATTTGGCTATTTTGCACCTATAGAAACTCCATATAGAGGTCTTCACAGCATTTTGGAAATGATCACCTTTATATGTACCAATTGCACTATATAAGCACTTTTCCTCATCAATAAAGTTTGTAAAACACTGGTACAGCAATTTCTATTTTTATTTTGCACTTAAAACTCAGCACCTTACATTATTTGCACGTTTATTTTGCTCTAAATAGCACGGTGCACCTTATTCTCACCATACTTGTATCTCTACGTTGGTCGAGCGCGTGGTACTGGGGGGCGAGCACACGGTGCCGGAGGTGCTCTCCCACCCCCACTAGGCAACGGGAATGCTGATCCAATATAAAAAAAAACAATAGACAAAAAATTCCAGTCTGGAGGAGAGATGTGGGGTCTTATTGACCCCAGATCTCTCCATAAAGAGGACCATAACAGGTTTATTCCTATTACAAGGGATGTGTACATTTTAGATTAAATTAAAGTGATCAAAAAAAAAAAAAAGTAAAGGGAAAATGTAAAATAAATAAATAAATAAACAATAAAAAAAAATTGAAAGTGCCCCCGTCCCTGCGTGCTTGCCACAGAAGCGAATGCATACTTAAGTCACGCCGGCATTCAATACACATATGTGCGGTATTGCCGCGAACATTAGACTAAGAGCAATAATTCTAGCACTAGAACTCCTCTGTAACTTTATACTGGTAACCTGTAAAAAATTTTAATGCCTATGGAGATTTTTAAGTACCGTGTGACATAAAAAGTTTCAAAAACCACCATTTTATTTCCTAGGGTCTCTGCTAAAAAAAAAAAAAACAAACATATATATTATTTGGGGGTTCTGAGTAATTTTCTAGCAAAAAAATGATGATTTTTACATGTAGGAGCGGAGTGCCAGAATTGGGAGTGGTTAATTCAGGGTTATAAATAAATAAGAAATAGATTTTGTTTTGTTACATTGTACTGGATGTATTTCCTAATCTCTTCCTGTACTCAGATTGCGGCAATAGACGATTGGTCAGAGGGATGTTGCGGAATATTTGGCAATAGTGCGATTTGTGGGTCGCTATCTGTGCGGTTTCCTGATCTCCGTCCTTGTTTGTTATTTTGTGTCACAGTTGTTCTGTTCCGCACTTATCAGGCGTAAACATACGGAACGCGATTGTGTAAAGTCTATTTTCAGCGCCGTGGCGAGGCCGCGATCTCCTTCCTGTGAAGACCGCGCCGTGAGATGACACAATGTACTGACATCATCGACTTTTCACCCAAAACCAAACTCGATGTCCCAAATCTGCATCCAATAAATACAAATAATGATATCTTTTTCTCTCTGTGACAGCGAAAAGCCAATCAGAGACATGCAGAGACCCACCCGGGAGCGTCGCTGCCGCGCTGTGCGGAACACTGGAAGCCGTCTCCACTTCCCATAATATACATCAGTGGACTCCAAACTGCGGCCCTTTCCTTGCCTTTATCCGGCCCTTGGGGCACTTTTCCTTTCACTGATACTATTCCTCCCACTGATACCAATGATGGGGCACTATTCCTCCCACTGACACCAATGATGGGGCACTATTCCTCCCACTGACACCAATGATGGGGCACTATTCTTCCCACTGACATCAATGATGGGACACTATTCCCCCCACTGACTCCAATGATGGGACACTATTTCTCCCACTGACACCAATGATGGGGCACTATTCCTCCCACTGACATCAATGATGGGACACTATTCCCCCCACTGACACCAATGATGGGGCACTATTCTTACCACTGACATCAATGATGGGGCACTATTCCTCCCACTGACACCAATGGTGGGGCACTATTCCTCCCACTGACACCAATGATGGGACACTATTCCTTCCACTGACACCAATGATGGGACACTATTCCCCCCACTGACACCAATGATGGGGCACTATTCTTCCCACTGACATCAATGATGGGGCACTATTCCTCCCACTGACACCAATGATGGGACACTATTCCCCCCACTGACACCAATGATGGGGCACTATTCTTCCCACTGACATCAATGATGGGGCACTATTCCTCCCACTGACACCAATGATGGGGCACTATTCCCCCCACTGACACCAATGATGGGGCACTATTCTTCTCACTGACACCAATGATGGGGCACTTTTCCTCCCACTGACACCAATGATGGGCCACTTTTCCTCCCACTGACATCAATGATGGGCCACTTTTCCTCCCACTGACATCAATGATGGGGCACTATTCCTCCCACTGACATAAATGATGGGGCAATATTCCTTCCACTGACACAATGATGGGGCACTATTCCTCCCACTGACACCAATGATGGAACACTATTATTCCCACTGACACCAATGATGGGGCACTATTCCTTCCACTGACACCAATGATGGGACACTATTCCCCACTGACACCAATGATGGGACACTATTCCCCCCACTGACATCAATGATGGGATACTACTCCTCCCATCTACACCAATGATGGGATACTACTCCTCCCATCTACACCAATGATGGGGTACTATTCCCCCCACTGACCACTGTCGTTTATCAGATGTTACATATGGTCTGAAAGCTTGATATAGATATGAAATGTTTATTGAATAAAACACACACAACGCGTTTTAGGAGAAAGGTCTCTCCTTCTTCATGGCTTGAATGTTAGCTGTCCGCTTCCATTTCCATGTAGATATGGGGATACTTCAGCTTTTCACTGTAATGAATCCTATATCTATATTTACATTGTATGTACAAACCATAAGTCAAAGTCCTGAAGGCCCTTATGCAGAAACGCGTTGGATATAATTTATTTAATAAATATTTTAAATCAGCATCAGGCCATCTGACCATTTGTACCAGCTTCTCCTCTCACATGTGGAATGTGATCGGCACTGTATCATTTCAAACTATGCAGCGCAGAATCTTGTACTCACAATGTGGCAGGTGAGGGTCACGTTGTTGGTGTAGATGAATTCTATGACAGCCAGGAAAACCGCAGGGGTCGTGTCTGCCAGAACAAAGGGGACCTGCAACTCCTGCGGGGACTGCGTGGTCTGCAGCTGGTGGCTGAACATCCTCTGGAAGACCGGACATCGGCACGCCAGGATGCAGCGATGAGCATGGATAACCTGCCGCTCCTTCCCCACCACAAAAGAGACGTCACTGAAATATAAGAAATGCTCAGAGGTCAAATACATCTCCCACAGAACTACAGGGCTGCATATACATAGCATAGTGGAGCTCTAGTAAATTAGCTTGAGCTATTGAGCTCTGCAAGGAAAAGGCTTTTGACAATAATGCCTGAAAACATGCAAAAAGGCCACAAGAGCACCTCCTGCTGGCTAAAAATGGGATTACAAAACATTCATATGCCACCACTCATATGAAGCTGCAAGCATATTCTAAAATGATATTTTTAGGACCATGATAAACAAAGATAATATATACAAAACCACTTTATACTGCTGGTAGGCCTCTTGCACACTGCTGCCCTAAAACTCAGCATTTTTAGACATAGAGGTGTTTTCGTTTTGCTGATCTAAATACAGCCCGTTGTTTTCAATGTGCCTGTACACACAAATATATATATATATACAGAAATCGGAGTTACTGGTCAGTATTTTACATGCATGTGCGCATGTGCACATAAATATGAATGTAAAAAGCTTGAATTTGTTATTCTTGTACACTCATATGCGAAAATACACACAAATGTGTGCAAAGAGAAAATGTGTCCAGGAAAACTCTCATATTCAAACATCAGTGATGTATGCAGGTACCCTTATTATCCTCAGCGGCAGAGATGATTGGAGGAGAGCTATGCGTCTCTATAAATACTGCCATCAGTGGTGTCAGCTTTTATAAAGGCTATTCAAGTTCGGAAGGGGGGGGGGCTTCATTGTTCAGTAAATTCCACAACACAGAGAGAGAGAGAGAGAGAGAGAGAAGGAGGGGGGGAGAGGAGAGAGATTGGAGGGAGAATGAGAGAGGGGGAGAGAGAGGGAAAAAGAGAAAGGAAGGGGGGGAGCAGTGGGGGTTGAGAGAGGAAAGGGGGAGAGAAAGGAGAGGGGGGAAAGAGTGAGGGAGAGAAAAGGGGGAGAGAGGATAGAGAAAGAGAGTGGGGGAGAGAGAGGGGGGGGAGAGGAGAGGGCGAGAGGAAAGCAGAAGAGAGAGGAGAGAGGGGGAGAGGAGGGAGAGGGGGGAAGAGAGAGGGGGGGAAGAAATAGGGAGGGGGAGAGAGAGAGGGTGGGGGAGAGGAGAGAGGGGGGGAGGATAGTGAAAGGGGAGAAGAGAGAGAGAAGGGGGGGGGAGAGAGGAGAGGGCAAGAGAGAGAGAGAGAGGACGAGAGGAGAGGAAAGGAAGAGAGAGAGGAGAAAGGGGGAGAGGAGGGGGGTAGAGAGAAAGGGAATGAAAGATGGAGGGGGGAAGAGAGAGGGGAGAGAGAGAGGGTGAGGGAGAGGAGAGAGAAAGAGAGAGAGGGGGGAGGATAGTAAAAGGGGAGAAGAGAGAGAAGGGGGGAGAAAGAGAGGAGAGGAGGAGAAAGAGAGGGGAGAGGGGGGGAGAAAGAGAGAGGGGAGGGAGATGGAGAGAGGGGAGAGGGATAGAGAGAGGGGAGAGGAGAGAAAGGAGGGGAGGAGAGAGAGAGAAAGAGGGGAGAGAGAGGAGAAGAAGGGGGGAGGGAAAGAGGGGGAGATGAGAGAGAAAGGAAGGAAGGGGGGAGGAGTGGGGGAGTGAGAGCAGAAAGGGGGAGAGAAAGGAGAGTAGGGAAAGAGTGAGGGAGAGAAAAGGGGGAGAGAGGAAAGAGAAAGAGAGTGGGGGAGAGAGAGAGAGAGGGGGGAGAGAGAGAGAGAGAGAGGGGGGAGAGAGGAGAGGGTGAGAGGAAAGCGGAAGAGAGAAGAGAGAGGGGGAGAGGAGAGAGAGGGGGGAAGAGAGAGAGAGGGAAAGAAAGAGGGAGGGGGGAGAGAGAAGGGGAGAGAGAAAGGGTGGGGGAGAGGAGAGAGAAAGAGAGAGAAAGGGGGGAGGATAGTGAAAGGGGAGAAGAGAGAGGGGGGAGAGAGAGGAGAGGGGGAGAGGAAAGGAAGAGAGAGAGAGGAGAAAGGGGGGAGAGGAGGGGTAGAGAGAGAGGGAAAGAAAGATGGAGGGGGGAAGAGATAGGGGGAGAGAGAGAGGGTGGGGGAAAGGAGAGAGAAAGAGAGAGAGAGGGGGAGGATAGTGAAAGGGGAGAAGAGAGAGAAGCGGGAAGAGAGGACAGGGGGAGAGGAGAGAGAGGGGGGGAGAGGAGAGACAGGGGGGAGAGGAGAGACAGGGGGGAGAAAGAGAGGGGAGAGAGATGGTGAGAGGGGAGAGAGATAGAGAGAGGGGGGAGAAAGAGAGAGGGGAGAGGGATAGAGAGAGAGGGGGGAGAGAAAGAGAGGAGAGGGGGGAGAAAGAGAGAGGGGAGAGAGATAGAGAGAGGGGGGAGAAAGAGAGAGGGGAGGGAGATGGAGAGGGGGGGGGAGAAAGAGAGAGGGGAGGGAGATGGAGAGAGGGGAGAGGGATAGAGAGAAGGGAGGGAGATGGAGAAAGGGGAGGGAGATAGAGAGAGAGGGGGAAGAAAGAGATAAAATGGAGAGAGAGATAGGGATGGGAGAGATATCTGCAGTGTAGAATGTCAGGAGGAAACAATGTAACAATCTTATATATTTTTTTAGAGCCCATTCACCTTAGCGCGACTTGTCAGACGACTTGTCAGCCTGACAAGTCGCGGTCCATTGAGTAGTACAGGACCCATTCTAATAAGAGCGACACAAGTCGCTCCGACTTAGAAAAAGGGTCCTGTACTACTTTGGGACGACCTCGGAGCGATTTGCATAGATGCATAGACTTCCATTATGTGAAGTCTCTGCAAGTCGCGCCGAAGTCGCGGTCGCCTCAATGTGAATGGGCTCTTACAGTCATGCTGCTACTGCTTAAAAACCATCAGGGCAAAATCAGGGTCTTCTATTTACCCCTCAACAAATATATCAATAAATGACGGAATGAAGCTGCCCCCCCCCCCCCCGGTTATAATAAGTAATTTGTTTCCACTTGTCAAAGTTGGTTGATATTGGGAGGGGGATGGGGGATTATTCCATCTTGGCAGTTGCAGATATAATTATTTAAAGATGACACTAAACAGAAATTACTGTGAAACCAGCTGCAATTTGGTTCTGGTTTGGGCTGTAAAACAAGGTTTATGGAATGGGATAAAGGTGGTGTCACGCCGTCACCTCTGGACACAGTTCACACCTCCCCCACCATTCCCACCTGAGCCACCAGTCTTGGAAGATAGAATGTTTTTTTGACTTCACAGCTTATGAGATTCGGAGCCTCTCTATGATGTAAGGTGTATGGTGGCCTTTCCTTTCTCAACACTTTTACCATGAAGGGAACCGTTTGACTTCATTTTATATGTTTTAAGGAACCCCCACTAAAATATTTTAAAATACTACAGCTCATGGTACCGTGGTGTGATCAGAAAGTTGTAGAGAATTTTAAATACAAGACTGGAGTTTACATAATAATAACGCAATTAAATGAACAATAATGATTGCCAAAATAAACACAGTGAAAATTGTAGTGACCCCTTATACCTTACAATGGTGGTCAATGTGGAAGTGACCTCTAATAATGGTGGTCAGTGTAGAAGTGACCTCTTATAACTTACAATGGTGGTCAGTGTAGAAGTGACCCCTTACAATGGTGCTAAGTGTAGAAGTGACCCCTTATAACTTACAATGGTGGTCAGTGTAGAAGTGACCCCTTACAATGGTGCTAAGTGTAGAAGTGACCTCTTATAAGGGTGGTCAGTGTAGAAGTGACCCCTTACAACGGTGGTCAGCGTAGAAGTGACCTCTTACAATGGTGGTCAGAGTAGAGGTGACCTTTTACAATAGTGGTCAGTGTAGAAGTGACCCCTTACAACGGTGGTACGTTTAGAGATGACCTCTTACAATGGTGGTCAGTGTAGAGGTGACCTCTTTCAGTGGTGGTCAGTGTAGAGGTGACCCCTTACAATGGTGGTCAGTGCAGAAGTGAACTTTTACAATAGTGGTCAATGTAGGTGTGCTCTCATACAATGGTGGTCAGTGTAGAAGTGACCTATTACAATGGTGGTCAGTGAAGAAGTGACCTCTTACAGTGGTGGTCAGTGTAGAAGTGACCTCTTACAGTGGTGGTCAGTGTAGAAGTGACCTCTTACAGTGGTGGTCAGTGTAGAAGTGACCCCTCACAACGGTGGTCAGTGTAGAAGTAACCTTATACAGTGGTGGTCAACGCAGAAGTGACCTCTTTCAATGGTGGTCAGTGTAGAGGTGACCTTTTACAATAGTGGCCAGTGTAGAAGTGACCTCTTACAATGGTGGTCAGTGAAGAAGTGACCTATTACAATGGTGGTCAGTGAAGAAGTGACCTCTTACAGTGGTGGTCAGTGTAGAAGTGACCTCTTACAGTGGTGGTCAGTGTAGAAGTGACCTCTTACAGTGGTGGTCAGTGTAGAAGTGACCCCTCACAACGGTGGTCAGTGTAGAAGTAACCTTATACAGTGGTGGTCAACGCAGAAGTGACCTCTTTCAATGGTGGTCAGTGTAGAGGTGACCTTTTACAATAGTGGCCAGTGTAGAAGTGACCTCTTACACTGGTGGTCAGTGTAGAAGTGACCTCTTACAGTGGTGGTCAGTGTAGAAGTGACCCCTTACAATGGTGGTCAGTGTAGAATTGAACTCTTACAATGGTGGTCAGTGTAGAAGTGACCCCTACAAAGGTCAGTGCAGAAGTAACCCCTTACAATGGTGGTCAATGTAGAAGTAATCTCTTACAATGAGGGTCAATGTAGAAGTCACCTCTTACAATGTTGGTCAATGTAGAAGTCACCTCTTACAATGTTGGTCAATGTAGAAGTCACCTCTTACAATGGGGGTCAATGTAGAAGTCATCTCTTACAATGGGGGTCAATGTAGAAGTCATCTCTTACAATGGGGGTCAATGTAGAAGTCACCTCTTACAATGGGGGTCAATGTAGAAGTCACCTCTTACAATGGGGGTCAATGTAGAAGTCATCTCTTACAATGGGGGTCAATGTAGAAGTCATCTCTTACAATGAGGGTCAATGTAGAAGTCACCTCTTACAATGGGGGTCAATGTAGAAGTCACCTCTTACAATGGGGGTCAATGTAGAAGTCATCTCTTACAATTTTGGTCAATGTAGAATTGAACTCTTACAATGGTGGTCAGTGTAGAAGTGACCCCTACAAAGGTCAGTGCAGAAGTAACCCCTTATGATGGTGGTCAATGTCGAAGTCATCTCTTACAATGGTGGTCAGTACAAGTGACTCAGAAATACACTAGCCTTAAGGGCCATACACACTATAAGATTTTCTGAAGACTTTTTCCTTCAGATTTACCTTTTCTATGTAGTGCAAGGGCCTGCCAGATTGCATACAAATTGAAAGTGTTTAGGTTTGACCTCATATTATATGGTTTTGGTAAGTCTAAAGGAAAAAGTCTTCAGAAAATCTTATAGTGTGTATGACCCATTAGTAAGATTAGCCTGATTTACGATGATCAGATTAGGTCTAAGGTTGCCCTTACTCCTGGTTGTGGTGTTTCTAGATGTTTGAGCTGTCAAGTCATCTAGCAAAAAACATTCACTTGGCATCCAACAGCATGGGCACCAGTTGGCCCATTAAGTTCACCTAATTTGTTCTTTACAATATATATTATCAGGCCCTGATAATCTATAGTATGCTGGGACTGGTGGAAAATCAGATTAGGTTTTAGAGACCATAGTGTCTTCCAAAAGCCACCACTGCTGAAGATGTTTTGGTATTACAACAGGTTTACCGAGTTGTGCAAACGTGAGACATTCTGGATTTATAAACTGGCTGGTTTATTCAATTATTCGATACTCTGCTCCCGAGGAAGTCTATTATGACAAAACATGTTGAGTGGGAGCCGGACATCATCAAGAAACCTAAATGGGGAAAGGAGACCTGTGGAGAAAATGCTGCAGAGAAGGGACTATGAGAGCTTTCTGATCCTTTATGGTCACCTTAGAGCAGCACTAAGTAGAGCACTGTTGGGTTTCTTCGCATTGAAAACATATATTTCGATAATTTGGCCTTCTTTGAATGTTGGACAAGGTTCTTGGATACGGTGATCTAAAGACACCGATCGAACACTTTTGATCATGAACAGTATATTTTTGGATCACTCTTTATGATGGATTTTTGAAATGTTCATTTATTGTATATGAACTGTAATCACTGTTTATTTTGAGGCAAAACCATTATATTTAATAAGCACATTTAGTAGTTTTATTTGTGTCGGGGAATTCTTAGACCAGGGATCCTCAAACTACGGCCCTCCAGCTGTTGTAACGGAACCGCAACCCACACTATAATTGTGGATTTCCATCAGTATACGGCTTCCTCCCAGTCGTGAACATAGATATCAGATTTTCCAGCCGCCCCCATACAAAGCTAGCCAACAACTTAGCTTCTACTGGAATCTTCTGTTTATTGAACAGTCACACAGAATTTATATACAGCATGGACCTCCCCCTCCTGATCAGATTACCACACACAGGTCAGGGGTTGCCTGATTACATTATCACATGCAGATAAAATTGTATACAGAATTAGAATTAACCTGAACTAATTATCTAGCCATCTGGACAGAAACAATATGTGAGTTCATTAACATTTAACAATGGGACAGACAGGCTTAATAGAATCCACATCACACCTCAATACACAAACAATAACGAGAGCCTGTCTGACATTGAAGTTCGATACACATTATCATAAGTGTAAACACAGAACCCATTTGAAGCAATCCAAACTATTAACCACTTGCCGACCAGTCACGTTGACTGTACTGCGGCAAAGTGGCTCGTTATCGTCTGGTGACGTAGACCTACGTCACCAGATATTCCCCTCTCTCGGCGGCCCGCACGCACCGCCGGAGGCTCGCTCCCGCTGTATTCAGTCACAGCGGGAGTCGGGCCAGGGGAGGAGCGGCGGTGATCACCGCTGCTCTTCCCCGATTGTCAGGGATCTAGTGTGGAAATCCGCCCGCTTGTGTAAACAAAGCAGGCGGATCTCCTAAGTGACAGACAGGGTCAGCTTGCGATCTGTGCCTGTGTCACTCAGTCCCCTCCCCCATACACGTCAGTAAGCACCAGGCATACGTTAACCCCTTGATCACCAATAAAAATGAACCCCTTCCCTGCCAGTGTCATTTTTACAGTAACAGTGCATATGTATTGCACTGATTACTGCAGTAATGTCACTGGTACCCCCAAAAGTGTCAAAAATGTCAGTCAAGGGTCCGATCTGTCCGCCGCAATGTCGCAGTCCGGCAAAAAAAAAAATCGCAGATCGCCGCCATTACTCGTTAAAAAGAAAAACACCAAAAATGACAGAAATCTTTCCCTTAGTTAGTAAACGCAATAACTTTTGCGCAAACCAATCAAAATACACTTATTGCGATTTTTTTTACCAAAAATATGTAGCAGAAAACAAATTGGCCTAAAATGATAAAAAATTTTGATTTTTACATTTTTTTTTTGGGGGGGGGGGGGGGTTTCATATAAAAAAATGTGAAAAATATTGTTATTTTTTCAAAATTGTCGCTCTTTTTTTGTTTATAGCGCAAAAAGTAAGAGACCCAAATCTCTTCCCTCCAGACTATGCAGGGGGTAGATGGCATCTCAGTGTGTGGGTTAATCAGTATTTGTGTCTGAGGAGACGCCGAAATATACAGAATATTCCCAGAAATCAATAACAGGGTGACAGGGGGTCACCAAAACACCAAACAACCAAAAAGCCAGCCAATAAAAAAGAACAAAAACTTTTCCCACTGAAACTGCAACACAAACTTTTCTACCGCACTCAGGATATGGAAGATGGAAAGCTGATTGTCAGTGTGATTTCTGCCATCACAGCTGCGCATCAATGGAACAATGTTACTTTGTATCTCTCTATCTCCTGTCTGATCAATGTTTATAAACAATGTTACTATGTATCTCTCTATCTCCTGTCTGAGCATTGTTTATAAACAATGTTACTTTGTATCTCTCTATCTCCCATCTGAACAATGTTTATAAACAATGTTACTTTGTATCTCTATCTCCTGTCTGATCAATGTTTATAAACAATGTTACTTTGTATCTCTTTATCTCCAGTCTGATCAATGTTTATAAACAATGTTACTTTGTATCTCTTTATCTCCAGTCTGATCAATGTTAATAATAAACAATGTTACTTTGTATCTCTATCTCCTGTCTGATCAATGTTTATAAACAATGTTACTTTCTATCTCTCTTTGTCTCCAGTCTGATCATTGTTTATAAACAATGTTACTTTGTATCTCTCTATCTCCAGTCTGATCAATGTTTATAAACAATGTTACTTTCTATCTCTCTTTGTCTCCAGTCTGATCAATGTTTATAAACAATGTTACTTTGTATCTCTCTATCTCCCGCCTGAACAATGTTTATAAACAATGTTACTTTGTATCTCTCTATCCTCAGTCTGATCAATGTTTATAAACAATGTTACTTTGTATATCTCTACATTTTTTTTTGGGGGGGGGGGGGATTTCATATAAAAAAATGTGAAAAATATTGTTATTTTTTCAAAATTGTCGCTCTTTTTGTGTTTATAGCGCAAAAAATAAAAATTGCACAGGTGATCAAATACCACCAAAAGAAAGCTCTGTTTGTGGGAAAAAAGGACATAAATTTAATTTGGGTACAGCGTTGCATGACCGCGCAATTGTCAGGTAAAGTAATGCAGTGGCGAATTGCAAAATATAGCCTGGTCAGGAATGGGGTAAAACCTTCTGGTCATAAAGCGGTTAAAAATACGCTCATTGAGAATGTTTTTGTCAAAGACATGTAGCTAAATACATTTTGGCCTAAAAATATGACAAAAATTTAATATATTGGATATTTTTTAACTGTCAAAGTAGAAAAATATTGTTATTTTTTCAAAATTGTCGCTTTTTTAATTAATATAAAAAATGAAAATCGCACAGGTGATCAAATATCACCAAAAGAAAGCTCTGTTTGTGGGAAAAAAAGGACGTAAATTTTGTTTGGGTACGGCGTTGCTTGACCGCGCAATTGTCAGTTAAAGTCGCACAGTGCCGAATCGCAAAAAGTGGCCTGGACGTAAGACAGCAAAATCCTCCGGTGGTAAAGTGGTTAAGTATCTGTCTTTCACTCCCAGTGACAGTGAGTACCGTCACACGGAACTACACATCCCATGAGGCATTGTAAAACTTTGACATTCACAGACATGAGTAGGCATGATGGGAATTGTAGTTCCTGAACAACTGGAGGGCCATAGTTTGAAGACCCCTGTCTTAGACTAAAGCGCTGGGCATTAAAGAGTTAAAGGTAGTCAGTTTTACAAAATGAGCCCTATGGCTGTAGGCGGAGGGTAAGGGGCAGGAGCAGGGCTACTGTTAGAAATCACAGGGCCCACCTCGGTTGAAAGTGGTTGAGGAAATGGATATATTAGTCCTTTTCTCTGCAGCCTCAGCTGCACAGAAGAATGAATAGGAAGTGCTCGGAGGCTTCCTGCTCATTCACAAGCTGAAGCATAGCAAATACAGTTTACTATGCTTCATTTATGAATGGACACAGGAGTGATTGGTAACGATCGCTCACTGTGTTCATTAAGGAAAGGAAGGGGCCAGTCTATAACATATTTACCGGCCCCTTCCCCATCTCTCCATCTGGAAACACCCCCCTGTAAACCCGCAGCGCTTCAGGTGAAAGGGGCACACAGGGGGGCCCGGACTGAAGATGGAAGGGGCGCATGTGCTAGAGCCAATCCCCTGCAGTGCAGCCGGAGGGATAAAGAGGAGGAGAAGCTGGCAGCACTGCAGGAGGAGTCAGAAGAGGATCAGTGTCCTTCAATAAGACAATACAGCCAGCCATTCTGCTCAGCATGTCCCCCCCCCCCGGCCCCCCTTTTGAAATGAGGGGGCCCAGGCCCTGTACAGGAGGGCTGGCTGTACAGTCTTTATCAGTGGCTCTGGGTAAGAGTGCAGAATACACACTTATTACAAGTCAGGGTTTTATTTCTGTCTGTGTCCCAGTTGAGGAGATTTCCCCTCACTTTTCGCTTGAGTAGTCACTAAGACAGGAAGTGAGGGCGAATCTCTTTCATTGGGACATAAGCAGCAATAAAAACACCTTTTTTGTGGCATATTTGGGAATGTAAAGTACCCCTGTTAGGTCGCTGTTGCAGCCTCCCACTCCCATTGGAAGACTTTTGATGAAAATCCCTAAAAGGAACCCAAAGAGCCCCAGAAACCTGACAGGGGCCCTACTATTCTTCACACTTTAGAATACAAGAAGAAACATTTGGCTAGAGTTGCCCCTTAACCTTCACTTTATTGGAGTATTACTAGTTAAAATAAAGGACAAAGTTTTGTGTGGAAAAACAAAGACGAGTCACGGGGAATCAGAGAGATCATAATGAGACCCACCAGGGGGGTGACCCAAATCTCTTCCCTCCAGACTATGCAGGGGGTAGATGGCATCTCAGTGTGAGGGTTAATCAATATTTGTGTCTGAGGAGACATCGAAATATATAGAATATTCTCAGAATTAATCAATACCAGGGTGACAGGGGGTCACCAAAACACCAAACAACCAACATACCTCCCAGCCAGCCAATAGAAAAAGAACAAAAACTTTTCCCACTGAAACTGCAACACAAACTTTTCTACCGCACACAGGATATGGAAGATGGAAAGCTGATTGTCAGTGTGATTTCTGCCATCACAGCTGCACATCAATGGAACAATGTTACTTTGGGCCTGATTCATAGTACGGAGAAATGGCTTTTCGGCGGGATTTTGTGAACCGGAGAATTTTTAAGTCTGAAATTGGTATTCAAAGAACGGCGGGCGGAAAATAACGCCAACTGTGAGATTCATTAAGATCAACTAATGTCAGGACTGGACTTAAAAACAGTCCAGCTAAAAGGTGGACTAATTTTTTCAAAATCACAAAATATGGCAGGAAAAAAATAAAAAATGTGTGGGAAATATGTGTTATATGATTTTGAGCTAAACTGCTTTTAAACTGTGTGAAAATGTTAAGTAGAAAAAAAGATATTAATAAAAGTGTAAAATGCAAAAATAGCTCCAGAGTCAATTTCTGGCAGATAGCCCATGTGAGCATGCTCCAAACCAAAAACTAGGCTGAAAATAACGTTTTTGAAAACGTTAGTGGGAGTTTTATTGAATTTGTGGCAAATACCGCCGCAAATTCGCGGTAAAACGGCGCTATTCCGGCGCTAATAAAAATTTTTTTTTTTTTTTTTTTTTTTTTTAAATTTTTTTTTGCACATATCTATGTATGTCTATATATATATATATATATATATATATATATATATATATATATATATATATATGAATCACAAAAAAATATATATCTATACATAAATATATATATATATATGTGTGTGTGTGTGTGTATATATATATATATATATATATATATATATAAACACACACACATATATATATATATATATATATATATATATATATATATATATATATATATATATATATATATATAGATAGATAGATAGATAGATAGATAGATAGATAGATAGATAGATAGATAGATAGATAGATAGATACCCAAAAATAATTATATGTATATATATATATATATGTTTTATTTATTGATTTGCCTATGTGTATATATATATATATATATATATATATATATATATATATATATATATATATATATGAAAAGGAACACTAACACGGCTCCTCCCCGAAAATTAAACATTGTATATGTGTGAAATTAATATATTTTTGGATTGGTTAGATATAGAATGTAACAATAATATATGTTTTTTTGCATATGTGTGTATATATATATATATATATATATATATATATATATGCAAAAAACTATATATTATTGTTACTTCCTATATCTAACCAACCCCAAAAATATATTAATTTCACACATATACAATGTTTCATTTTTGGGGAGAAGCCGTATTAGTGTTGCTTGTCATATATAACAACATACAGTTGTAGGTAGTTCAGGGATTCGAACACCCAAATACACTGTTGCAAGGCAGCGGTGCTAACCACTTAACTACCTAAAGCTAATGACATTTTTTTCAAAGCATGTGTGATTTGTACTTTAAAAAAAAAAAAATTATATATATATATATATTCTATTTAGACCCAATTCAAGCTCAAATAATTTTTATTTATTAACATTTTTTGATGGACTAATTGAATCAAACTATATTAATTTTTAGAGCCCATTCACATTAGCGCGACTTGTCAGGCAACTTGTCAGCCTGACAAGTCGCGGTATGTCGGGGTCCATTGAGTAGTACAGGACCCGTTCTAATAGGAGCGACACAAGTCACTCCGACTTAGAAAAAGGGTCCTGTACCACTTTGGGGCGACCTCGGAGCGACTTGCATAGACTTCCAGTATGTGAAGTCTCTGCAAGTCGCAGTGCACAGCGGTGCACGCGACTTCACAGGTCACCCCCCGAAGTCGTGTCGCCTCAATGTGAATGGGCTCTTAAGGTGCCAGTGCATGTATGCTTGGTATAAAGATAACAAGAAACTAAAAAAAAAAAAAACCTCAGAGACCACAATTCCCAAATAATTAACCTAGTTTAGTGAAACTGTATAAAATCAACAAATTTTTAAAAATAATCCTGCATGCTGGAAATTATATATAGGTGTTTAAAACATTTATTTCTGTGAAAAATTTGTATTTTAAACTTAAATTGATAGGCTAAGAAACTATCAGTGGCATATATTATGAAATAAATGTAACAAAGTGATTATGTTTGTGTAAATTGTGTTTTGCAAAAATGTTGCAAATATGTATTGAGCTTGAGCTTGATTAAATAAACTGACCAAAATATCCAAGTGGTTAGCACAGCTGCCTTGCAACAATGTATTTGGGTGTTCAAATCCCTGAACTACCTACAACTGTCTGTTGTTATATATGACAAGCAACACCCCAAAAATAAAACATTGTATATGTGTGAAATTAATATATTTGTTGAGTGGGGAGCCATATGTGTTGCTTCCTATATAGAGCCACATTACACTCTGAAAAATAGCAGTGTTTCAGCTTGCAAATCTGAGAATTTGCAAATTGATTGAACATATGCAGTGCAACCCCAGAACTCAGAATTCAACAACCCAAAAAAAAAAAAAAAAAAAAAGATATATATATATATATATATAAAAAATTACTACATCAAGTCAACACACATAGGAAATGCTTTGAATAATCTCAGAATGAGCACAAAGTGGCTTTTTTTTATTAAGACTAATGGGCCATACACACTATAAGATTTTCTGAAGATTTTTTCCTTTAGATTTACCAAAACCATATAATATGAGGTCAAACCTAAACACTTTCAATTTGTATGCAATCTGGCAGCCCTTGCACTACATAGAAAAGGTAAATCTGAAGGAAAAAGTCTTCAGAAAACCTTATAGTGTGTATGGCCATACATGATCCAATTTTCTTACAATTTTCTGTCCAATTTTCTTGAAATTTACCTTCAAGTATGTAGTACAAAGGCCTGCCTAATTGGATACAAGTGAAAGTGTTGTTTAGCTTTGACATCACATTATGTGGTTTGTGGTTAATCTATCAGAAAATTGTACAACAAAAATTGAACATGTATGGCCATACACACTATAAGATTTTCCGAAGACTTTTTCCTTCAGATTTACCTTTTCTATGTAGTGCAAGGGCCTGCCAGATTGCATACAAATTGAAAGTGTTTAGGTTTGACCTCATATTATATGGTTTTGGTAAATCTAAAGGAAAAAGTCTTCAGAAAATCTTAAGCCCCGTACACACGTACTGATCGTCGGCCGAACGATCGGCTGTCTTTTGTCCAGGGCTGTCCTGTCTGTTGAAAACTGCAAAAGACTGCACACTAATTTTGTCGGCCAACAACAGACGACTGCAGAAGTGATGTCATGTGATGGTTAACTTTCCCTGTGTTTTTTCTTTTCTGAGCATGCCCAGTCTTGCAAATCAGCCGATTGTCGGCCGAATTCTGTACTGACTGGCGAACAATCGGCCGTTCTGGTGTTGGCCAAAAAAAATTTTAATGCCTGCACGACAGATTCTGTTCGGCTGAAAATGCGCTGTCGGCTGTCGGAAGCATCATACTAACACGCCTACAATCGGCCGATCGGTCGTCGGCCGAATATTTACGGCCAAAGATCGGTACGTGTGTACGAGGCATTATAGTGTGTATGGCCCATTAAGCTGGCCATACATGTTCAACTTTTGTTGTACAATTTTCTGGTAGATCTACCACAAACCACATAATGTGAGGTCAAAGCTAAAAAACACATTCACTTGTATCTAATTAGGCAGGCCTTTGTACTACATACTTGAAGGTAAATTTCAAGAAAATTGGACAGAAAATTGTAAGAAAATTGGAACATGTATGGCCAGCCTTAAGCCTCGTACACACATACCGATTGTCGGCCGTAAACATTAGGCCGACGACCGATCGGCCGATTGTAGGCTTGTTAGTATGATGCTTCCAACAGCGCATTTTTCGGCCGAACAGAATCTGTCGTGCAAGCATTAAAATGTTTGTATGCCGACACCAGAACGGCCGATTGTTCGCCAGTCAGTACAGAATTCGGCCGACAATCAGCAGATTTGCAAGACTGGGCATGCTCAGAAAAGAAAAAACACACGGAAAGTTAACCATCACATGACATCACTTCTGCAGTCGTCTGTTGTTGGCCGACAAAATTTGTGTGCAGTCTTTTGCAGTTTTCAACAGACAGGACAGCCCTGGACAAAAGACGGCCGATCGGTCGGCCGACGATCGGTACGTGTGTACGAGGCATTAGTCTAAATGAAAAAGCCACTTTGTGCTCATGCTGAGATTATTGAAAGCATTTCTTATGTGTGTTGACTTGTAAGAAACTTGGATCATGGATGGCCAGCCAAACACTCATTCATTAATGAACTGGTGATTTTGGTTTAGGAACCAACAGACCCAATTAATTACTTTGCTGGGCGTTTCCTATACTGGGTGGGTGTAGTTTAACCAAGGTTATATAAAGGGATGTATGAGATCATATCATTTGGCCTGTGGAAGGGCCACAGGTCTTTATGTCCGAATTTGCTTTTGGGGGTGGGGGGTTTGCTGGCATGCCTAATGATCCATATTGCAGTAAGTGTATTCTTTTGGATGAATACTTTTCATGCTCTAACAGTTTGGTATTGTTTTTGCAAAGTGTGTCTTTATGTACTCTATACATGTTTTTTTTTTATTTTCATGCCTCTGTGTAGCTGTATGTTCTACTGATTTGATGGTATTTAAATGGAAAGACAGGCTCATGCAAACAATTAACATAAAAGTATGTTGGGTATGTTTAATGCTTAATACTAAGGTGTCTACAACTTATTTTGCTTGACTTTTGGATATTGTAAGCTCTATCTATCCATCATATGTTGTATCTTTTTGCACTGTAATTTGAATAAAAATTACTTGATTTGGGGGGCATTTCACATTTCACATTTCACATGCTTGCTTGAGTGATTACTGATGTTTTATACATGTTCAATAAAGCTTATTCATTTGTACACAGCTCCTGGTTTTTTGTTTTCTTTTCTTATTTGTCTAGATGTAATTCAGATACCTTTTGTGTCTATTGAATATAATCAATTTCTTGTATTTTTTGTGTGTGTGTGCAATGGCAGTGCAGTATGAACATGGGTAGGGTTTCTCCCTTTACTCCAGCAAAGTGTGTATGGGGGTGTGTGGTGTGTGTGTGTGTGTGTGTGTGTGTGTGTGTGTGTGTGTGTGTGTGTGGGGGGGGGTGTGTGTGTGGGGGGGTGTGTGTGTGTGGGGGGGTGTGTGTGTGTGGGGGGGTGTGTGTGTGTGGGGGGGTGTGTGTGTGTGGGGGGGTGTGTGTGTGTGGGGGGGTGTGTGTGTGTGTGGGGGGGTGTGTGTGTGTGTGGGGGGGTGTGTGTGTGTGTGGGGGGGTGTGTGTGTGTGTGGGGGGGTGTGTGTGTGTGGGGGGGTGTGTGTGTGTGGGGGGGTGTGTGTGTGTGTGGGGGGTGTGTGTGTGTGTGGGGGGTGTGTGTGTGTGTGGGGGGGTGTGTGTGTGTGGGGGGGTGTGTGTGTGTGGGGGGGTGTGTGTGTGTGGGGGGGTGTGTGTGTGTGTGTGGGGGTGTGTGTGTGTGTGTGTGGGGGTGTGTGTGTGTGTGTGTGTGTGGGGGTGTGTGTGTGTGTGTGTGGGGGGGGGGTGTGTGTGTGTGTGTGTGGGGGGGGGTGTGTGTGTGTGTGTGTGGGGGGGGGTGTGTGTGTGTGTGTGGGGGGGGGGTGTGTGTGTGTGTGTGGGGGGGTGTGTGTGTGTGTGTGTGTGTGTGGGGGGGTGTGTGTGTGTGTGTGTGTGTGTGGGGGGGTGTGTGTGTGTGTGTGGGGGGGTGTGTGTGTGTGTGTGTGTGTGGGGGGGTGTGTGTGTGTGTGTGTGTGTGTGGGGGGGTGTGTGTGTGTGTGTGTGTGTGGGGGGGTGTGTGTGTGTGTGTGTGTGTGGGGGGGTGTGTGTGTGTGTGTGTGTGTGGGGGGGTGTGTGTGTGTGTGTGGGTGTGTGTGTGTGTGGGTGTGTGTGTGTGTGTGTGTGTGGGGGGGTGTGTGTGTGTGTGTGTGTGTGGGGGGGTGTGTGTGTGTGTGTGTGTGTGGGGGGGTGTGTGTGTGTGTGTGTGTGTGGGGGGGTGTGTGTGTGTGTGTGTGTGTGGGGGGGGTGTGTGTGTGTGTGTGTGTGTGGGGGGGGTGTGTGTGTGTGTGTGTGTGTGGGGGGGGTGTGTGTGTGTGTGTGTGTGTGGGGGGGGGTGTGTGTGTGTGTGTGTGTGTGGGGGGGGGTGTGTGTGTGTGTGGGTTAAATTTTAAGAAAAAATTAAAGTGTTTATGTATATATTTAGCTAAAAATATATAAATTAAGGAATAATACCAAATTTCCCTTCAGCCTCTGTGGATGAATGTAACCAAAACATTTAATAAAAAAATCACTAAAAATGATTACTAAATAAAAGATTGCTACAGCGCTCACTCGCCTTTTTAGTTGGCTTAGGTCAGTGATGATGAACCTTGGCAACACAGGTGTTTTGTAACATTTCCCATGATGCTCACCTACACTGCAGAGTACATGAGCATTTTGGGAAATGTAGGGCAAAAACATCTTGGGGGGGGGGGGGGGGTTAAGGGTTACCATCACTGGCCTGGGTAAAACATTTCCAATACATTTTAGTTGTCTGTGTGCGCCATTTTTAAAATAAAGCAAAATCTCTTTACAATAAATTGCAAATGGCACATTGGCGTTCGCCCTGGACCAGAAATGACACCACATTGGCTTGCACACATTCCAGCAAGTGGTCACAATCAACTGGCTAATCATGGTGAGGGCCACTTTCAGCTGTGAAGAAATGGCATTCATATGCAAATTAAGTGTGTGTGTGTGTGGGGGGGGGGGTCTGTGCTTGTAATCAGAGCATTGATTACCAGTGCAGACCCTTGGGGGATGCCACTAGAGCCACCAGGGATGCCCACCCATGCCACCATTGATGCCAATCAGTGCTCAGGGAACCTGTTAGTGCCCTCCTCATCAGTGCTGCCCATCATTACCATCTTTCAGTGCTGCCCACCAGTGCCAATCATTGCCCATCAGTGCCACCTATCAATGCCCATCAATGCTGCATATCAGTGCCACCTATCTGTCTATCAGTGCTGCATATTATTAGTGTCTCATCAGTGCCTGCCAGCGCAGCCTCTTCAATGCTCGTCAGTGCAACAAAAAACATATTGATTTACCAAATTTTATTACATAAACAAAAACACATTATTTTAGGGGTCAAACATTTAGGTGTTCTTTTTGCCAATAGAAAAAAAACCTTGCAATGATCAAATACCACCAAAAGAAAGCACTATTTTTTTAATGAAAATACTGTGATACATTTGTGTTAGGTACAAGGTTGCATGACCGCGGAATTGTCATTCAAAATGCAACAGTATAAAAAGCTGAAAATTGGCCTGGGCAGGAAGGGGTGTAACTGCCCTGTAAGGAAGTGGTTAACTATTGAAACATGGGAATAAATATTCCAGGGGTAATCATGCTCAGCTCAATGGTTCAGTGGTTAGTGTTCCTGGCTATAAACACTGAGAGCATGAGTTCAAATCCCAAGTGTGCCATCACCTTCCTAAATTTTAGACAGCTATAAATAAATACTGAAACTTGGCAAATGCATAATTGCACTCTGCACATATGCATGTTTGTTTCTTGAATATACATGGCCATTGACATGCAATTTTAGGTGATGTAGCCAATGTATTACTATGTGGCCAAAAAAAATTATGGCACACAGGGTGTTATCATGGTCTGGCCTTGAACTCATGACCTAGCAATCTTTAGCTGTGAGCTTAGCCCACTACACCAAAGTGCTGAATACAATCAGATATGCCTGAAAGTTTCAGATGAATAAAGAATGAAGACTGCTAATTAGACAGCTGTGTAGTCTGCTATTAGAAAATCTAAAGGTTAAAACACATAAGATACATAACTATACCTTAAAATTAAAATAAACCATAATAGATGACATTGCTGTGTAATAGTGATTCAGAATAGGCAAATTTCCTTTTATGAAAAACACAAAGGGAATTTGGTTAACTCCAAACTCAAATTCAGCCTAAGTTAACTCCAAACCCGAATTCAGTCTAAGTTAACTCCAACTCCGAATTCATTAAAGCATCTAGTTGATGGTTTAACTCCAGCCACTTACCTAATTAGGATGCAATGAGTTTAGGCTGGAGTTATTTCTGGAGAAGTGAGCAGCTCTACTCCAAACTTATACTGAATTAGGCCCTTTGTATCTCTCTATCTCCTGTCTGACCAATGTTTATAAACAATGTTACTTTGTATCTCTCTATCTCCTGTCTGGTCAATGTTTATAAACAATGTCACTTTGTATCTCTCTATCTCCTGTCTGGTCAATGTTTATAAACAATGTTACTTTGTATCTCTCTATCTACCGTCTGATCACTGTTTATAAATAAGGTTACTTTCCGTATCTATTTTCTAACTGAATGACGATGTTACTTTGTATCTCTCTATCTCCTGTATGATCAATGTTTAAATGTTTATAAACAATGTTACTTTGTATCTCTCTATCTCCCGTCTGATCAATGTTTATAAACAAAGTTACTTTGTATTTCTCTATCTCCTGTCTGATCAATGTTTATAAACAATGTTACTTTGTATCTCTCTATCTCCTGTCTGATCAATGTTTATAAACAATGTTACTTTGTATCTCTCTATCTCCAGTCTGATCAATGTTTATAAACAATGTTACTTTGTATCTCTCTATCTCCTGTCTGATCAATGTTTACAAATAAGGTTACTTTGTATCTATCTCCTGACAGATCCATGTTTATAAACAATGTTACATTGTATCTCTCTATCTCCAGTCTGATCAATGTTTATAAACAATATTACTTTGTATCTCTCTATCTCCTGTATGATCAATGTTTATAAACAATGTTACTTTGTATCTCTCTATCTCCAGTCTGATCAATGTTTATAAACAATGTTACTTTGTATTTCTCTATCGCCTGTCTGATCAATGTTTATAAACAATGTTACTTTGTATCTCTCTATCTCCCGTCTGATCAATGTTTAGATATAGCACTGCAGAGAAGTAAATGGGTCCTATGGGCTCCTTCATCATTGTTATCTACAGATAATCTCATTAAATTGGAAGCAGAAGAGATAATATTTATTTTCCTGGCCCACTCACCTACCAGCACACAGTAAGAACATGGGAGGGGATCAGAGAGTGATAGCATGAAAACCTGCATCTTGATAATACTTCTCACTATTGGTTGGACACATGTTTGGATACGGTGTATGGTATATATATATGTTATAGGTGTCGGATCATTACTCCTATCATTTATACTGCATTGGAGTGCCCAGATATTCATTTACTAAACAAAATTATAATAAATAATAAACACAAAATCTGATAAAATTACAGTCAGGTCCATAAATATTGGGACATGGACACAATTCTAATCTTTTTGGCTCTATACACCACCACAATGGATTTGAAATGAAACAAACAAGATGTGCTTTAACTGCAGACTTTCAGCTTTAATTTGAGGGTATTTACATCCAAATCAGGTGAACGGTGTAGGAATTACAACAGTTTGTATATGTGCCTCCCACTTTTTAAGGGACCAAAAGTAAGGGGACAATTGGCTGCTCAGCTGTTCCATGGCCCTCATTATCCCATTTACAAAGAGCAGATAAAAGGTCCAGAGTTCATTTCAAGTGTGCTATTTGCATTTGGAATCTGTTGCTGTCAACTCTCAATATGAGATCCAAAGAGCTGTCACTATCAGTGAAGCAAGCCATCATTAGGCTGAAAAAACAAAACAAACCCATCAGAGAGATAGCAAAAACATTAGGTGTGGCCAAATCAACTGTTTGGAACATCCTTAAAAAGAAAGAACGCACCGGTGAGCTCAGCAACACCAAAAGACCCGGAAGACCATGGAAAACAACTGTGGTGGATGACCGAAGAATTCTTTCCCTGGTGAAGAAAACACCCTTCCCAACAGTTGGCCAGATCAAGAACGCTCTCCAGGAGGGAGGTGTATGTGTGTCACCTTCACAACAGTTGGCCAGATCAAGATCACTCTCCAGGAGGTAGGTGTATGTGTGTCACCTTCACAACAGTTGGCCAGATCAAGATCACTCTCCAGGAGGTAGGTGTATGTGTGTCACCTTCACAACAGTTGGCCAGATCAAGAACACTCTCCAGGAGGTAGGTGTATGTGTGTCACCTTCACAACACTTGGCCAGATCAAGATCACTCTCCAGGAGGTAGGTGTATGTGTGTCACCTTCACAACAGTTGGCCAGATCAAGAACACTCTCCAGGAGGTAGGTGTATGTGTGTCACCTTCACAACAGTTGGCCAGATCAAGATCACTCTCCAGGAGGTAGGTGTATGTGTGTCAAAGTCAACAATCAAGAGAAGACTTCATCAGAGTGAATACAGAGGGTTCACCACAAGATGTAAACCATTGGTGAGCCTCAAAAACAGGAAGGCCAGATTAGAGTTTGCCAAACAACATCTAAAAAAGCCTTCACAGTTCTGGAACAACATCCTATGGACAGATGAGACCAAGATCAACTTGTACCAGAGTGATGGGAAGAGAAGAGTATGGAGAAGGAAAGGAACTGCTCATGATCCAAAGCATACCACCTCAGTGAAGCATGGTGGTGGTAGTGTCATGGCGTGGGCATGTATGGCTACCAATGGAACTGGTTCTCTTGTATTTATTGATGATGCGACTGCTGACAAAAGCAGCAGGATGAATTCTGAAGTGTTTCGGGGAATATTATCTGCTCATATTCAGCCAAATGCTTCAGAACTCATTGGACGGCGCTTCACAGTACAGATGGACAATGACCCGAAGCATACTGCGAAAGCAACCAAAGAGTTTTTTTTAAGGGAAAGAAGTGGAATGTTATGCAATGGCCAAGTCAATCACCTGACCTGAAACCGATTGAGCATGCATTTCACTTGCTGAAGACAAAACTGAAGGGAAAATGCCCCAAGAACAAGCAGGAACTGAAGACGGTTGCAGTAGAGGCCTGGCAGAGCATCACCAGGGATGAAACCCAGCGTCTGGTGATGTCTATGCGTTCCAGACTTCAGGCTGTAATTGTCTGCAAAGGATTTGCAACCAAGTATTAAAAAGTGAAAGTTTGATTTATGATTGTTAATCTGTCCCATTACTTTTGGTCCCTTAAAAAGTGTGAGGCACATATACAAACTGTTGTAATTCCTACACCGTTCACCTGATTTGGATGTAAATGCCCTCAAATTAAAGCTGAAAGTCTGCAGGTAAAGCACATCTTGTTTGTTTCATTTCAAATCCATTGTGGTGGTTTATAGAGCCAAAAAGATTAGAATTGTGTCCATGTCCCAATATTTATGGACCTGACTGTAAATGTGTTATATAAAATATCATTAATAAAGAAGTCTCCCAGGCAGGGCTGGGCTGTGTTGTTAGAAAACAATCGATGGAATGGAGAGATAAACGCTCGCTCTCACGTATGAAGACACGCGGTGGGCACGCCTTTCTCACCAGTGACTTATTTTGGAGTATTGTGGCATTTCTCTGTGCCGACCACGGGCGCTGCGCCTTGCGTCACGTATATCGCCACACTCAGCATAAACAGTCACTTTCAGATGTTTATCTCTCGGCGCCCACGTCCTGCGCTACCGCTCACCCATCCCCCCACCCCCGGCCCTGCGGCTGCACCAAAATCTTCACAAGTCCTGCCAGAGTTTCACTGCTTGCACACAGGTGGGCGAATAAAGGTCAGTGTGGGGGTGGAGTCAGAAGTAACAGAAAAAGCCTCTCCTGCCACAATGTAACATTCCATTATTATTATTACATTATCAGATAAAGTGTCAGCAACCTGCTAAGCCTTTTATTATAATAAAACTATCCCCACTCCAGTGACTCCAGGCTGAGATGATGTCTTCAGTCTGCTGCAGGCAGGAGGAAGAATTTCCTCAGTCTCCCCTCCCCCAGTGATCAGACTGTACATTGTAACTTTGTAGAAGTGGAAGGAGGCATTTCCTCATCTCCCCTCCCCCAGTGATCAGACTGTACATTGTAACTTTGTAGAAGGAGGAGGAGGCATTTCCTCAGTCTCCCCTCCCCCAGTGATCAGACTGTACATTGTAACTTTGTAGAAGGAGGAGGAGACATTTACTCAGTCTCCCCCTCCCCCAGTGATCAGACTGTACATTGTAACTTTGTAGAAGGAGGAGGAAGAATTTCCTCAGTCTCCCCTCCCCCAGTGATCAGACTGTACATTGTAACTTTGTAGAAGTGGAAGGAGGCATTTCCTCAGTCTCCCCTCCCCCAGTGATCAGACTGTACATTGTAACTTTGTAGAAGGAGGAGGAGACATTTCCTCAGTCTCCCCTCCCCCAGTGATCAGACTGTACATTGTAACTTTGTAGAAGGAATGAGGAAGGTGACACCTTGGGAGGAAGGGGACACCCAGAGAGGAAGGTGACTTCCTGTTCTGTCCTCTAAAGCACAAAACATCCCAGAAGGAAGGTGATCCCCTAGAGCAGTGGTCCTCAACCCTGGCCTACAGGGCCCACTAACAGGCCAGATTTTCAAGATAACTGAAATACATTCCAGGTGATATCATTTGCTGCTCAGTGATTGCGGTACTCTAGTCTGCATCTCCCCAAGGTAATACCTAAAATCTGGCCTGTTAGTGGGCCCTGTAGGCCAGGGTTGAGGACCACTGCCCTAGAGGAAAGGTGACACCCCTAGAGGAAGGCAACTCCCTGTCATGTCCTCTGGAACACAAGAGACCCCAGGAGGAAGGTGTGCATTAGGAGGAAGATGACCCTCTAAGAAGAAGGTGTCCCCTGAAGGAAGGGGACCCCTGTCCTGCCCTCTGGAGCACAAGACAATCCAGGAGGAAAGTGACCCCCCCAGAAGCAAGGTGACCCCACAGACATACAATGACCCCCTAAAGGGAAGATGACCCCTTAGGAGGAAAGTGATACCCCAGAAGCAAGGCGACCCCACAAACGTATGGTGACCCCCTGTCCTGCCCTCTGGAGCACATGACACCCCATGAGAAAGGTGATAATCCTGTTCTGCCCCTGTAGGACAAGACCCCCCAAGAGGAAGGTGACACCCCAGGAGGAAGGTGATTTCCGGTTATGCCCTCTAGAGCACAAGGCATCCCATGAGGAAGGTGACTTCAAAAAGAAGGTGAACCCTCAGAGGAAAGGTGACACCCCAGGTGGAAGGTGACTTCCTGTTATCCCAGGAGGAGGGTGACTCCAGAAAGAAGGTGACCCCTCAGAGGAAAGGTGACACCCCAGGTGGAAGGTGACTTCCTGTTATCCCAGGAGGAGGGTGACTCCAGAAAGAAGGTGACCCCTCAGAGGAAAGGTGACACCCCAGGAGGAAGGTGACTTCCTGTTATCCCAGGAGGAGGGTGACTCCAGAAAGAAGGTGACCCCTCAGAGGAAAGGTGACACCCCAGGAGGAAGGTGACTTCCTGTTATCCCAGGAGGAGGGTGACTCCAGAAAGAAGGTGACCCCTCAGAGGAAAGGTGACACCCCAGGTGGAAGGTGACTTCCTGTTATCCCAGGAGGAGGGTGACTCCAGAAAGAAGGTGACCCCTCAGAGGAAAGGTGACACCCCAGGAGGAAGGTGACTTCCTGTTATCCCAGGAGGAGGGTGACTCCAGAAAGAAGGTGACTCCTCAGAGGAAAGGTGACACCCCTGGAGGAAGGTGACTTCCTGTTATCCCAGGAGGAGGGTGACTCCAGAAAGAAGGTGACCCCTCAGAGGAAAGGTGACACCCCTGGAGGAAGGTGACTTCCTGTTATCCCAGGAGGAGGGTGACTCTAGAAAGAAGGTGACCCCTCAGAGGAAAGGTGACACCCCTGGAGGAAGGCAACCCCCTGTCTTGCCCTCTAGAGCACAAGCGACCCCAGGAGGAAGGTAACCCTAAGGTGGAAGATGACCCCCCTAAGAGAAAGGAGTCCCCTGGAAAAAGAAGAACCCCTGTCCTGCCCTCGGAGCAGAAGACAATCCAGGAGGAAGGTGACACCAAGAGGAAAGTGACCCCCCAGAAGCAAGGTGACCCCACAGACTTGCAGTGACACATTCAAGAGAAGATGACACCTCAGTAGGAATTTGACCCCAGGAGGAAGGTGACCCCCTGTCCTTCCATCTGGAGGGGTAACTGCCTAAATCGTGGCAGAGCCCATTAACCCCCTCAGATCTGTTTCTGTGCAGGACTGCTGAGCTCTCACAAGTTGCTGAAGGGGACCGACATGAAAGTGTGTCATGCAGTAAATATTTCCACCCACCATGCAAATCAACTTTTCTGACACCTATTTTAGATTTCGCAGAACTGAGACCACAAAGGTTGTTGTGAAAGGAAAAACAAATAAGCAGATGGGGGGGGGGGGGTAAAATGTCATTAACACCTTCCTCCCTATATAGGTAGTGCTGAGAGAGGGAAAGTCAGAACCTGCTAAAAACAAAACTACAATTATTACATCACCAGCCGTTATATTCCTCAGATCAGCTACTAAAATAAAAGTGTAAATCTAAAAAAAGCAATTGTTTCATATAAAATCTATCAATAGAAACAGGTGACATCACTGAGAATGCAGCCTATCCATTCACTAGAGACTGATGACATCACTGAGAATGCAGCCTATACATTCACTAGAGACCGATGACATCACTGAGAATGCAGCCTATCCATTCACTAGAGAGCAGTGACTTCACTGAGAATGCAGCCTATCCATTCACTAGAGAGCAGTGACATCACTGAGAATGCAGCCTATCCATTCACTAGAGAGCAGTGACTTCACTGAGAATGCAGCCTATCCATTCACTAGAGAGCGGTGACATCACTGAGAATGCAGCCTATCCATTCACTAGAGACCGATGACATCACTGAGAATGCAGCCTATCCATTCACTAGAGACCGATGACATCACTGAGAATGCAGCCTATCCATTCACTAGGGAGCGGTGACATCACTGAGAATGCAGCCTATCCATTCACTAGAGACCGATGACATCACTAAGAATGCAGCCTATCCATTCACTAGAGAGCGGTGACATCACTGAGAATGCAGCCAATCCATTCACTAGAGACCGATGACATCACTAAGAATGCAGCCTATCCAATCACTAGAGAGCGGTGACATCACTGAAATTGCAGCCTATCCTTTCACTAGAGACTGGTGACATCACTGAGAATGCAGCCTATCCATTCACTAGAGACCGATGACATCACTGAGAATGCAGCCTATCCATTCACTAGAGACCGATGACATCACTGAGAATGCAGCCTATCCATTCACTAGAGACCGATGACATCAAGGAGAATGCAGCCAATCCATTCACTAGAGACCGATGACATCACTAAGAATGCAGCCTATCCATTCACTAGAGACCGATGACATCACTAAGAATGCAGCCTATCCATTCACTAGAGAGCGGTGACATCACTGAAATTGCAGCCTATCCTTTCACTAGAGACTGGTGACATCACTGAGAATGCAGCCTATCCATTCACTAGAGACCGATGACATCACTGAGAATGCAGCCTATCCATTCACTAGAGACCGATGACATCACTGAGAATGCAGCCTATCCATTCACTAGAGACCGATGACATCACTGAGAATGCAGCCTATCCAATCACTAGAGAGCGGTGACATCACTGAGAATGCAGCCTATCCATTCACTAGAGAGCGGTGACATCACTGAGAATGCAGCCTATCCATTCACTAGAGACCGATGACATCACTGAGAATGCAGCCTATCCAATCACTATAGACCGGTGACATCACTGAGAATGCAGCCTATCCATTCACTAGAGAGCAGTGACATCATTGAGAATGCAGCCTATCCATTCACTAGAGAGCGGTGACATCACTGAGAATGCAGCCTTTCCATTCACTAGAGAGCAGTGACATCACTGAGAATGCAGCCTATCCATTCACTAGAGAGCGGTGACATCACTGAGAATGCAGCCTATCCATTCACTAGAGAGCGGTGACATCACTGAGAATGCAGCCTATCCATTCACTAGAGAGCAGTGACATCACTGAGAATGCAGCCTATCCAATCACTAGAGAGCGGTGACATCACTGAGAATGCAGCCTATCCATTCACTAGAGAGCAGTGACATCATTGAGAATGCAGCCTATCCATTCACTAGAGAGCGGTGACATCACTGAGAATGCAGCCTATCCTTTCACTAGAGACCGATGACATCACTGAGAATGCAGCCTATCCATTCACTAGAGAGCGGTGACATCACTGAGAATGCAGCCTATCCTTTCACTAGAGACCGATGACATCACTGAGAATGCAGCCTATCCATTCACTAGAGAGCAGTGACATCATTGAGAATGCAGCCTATCCATTCACTAGAGAGCGGTGACATCACTGAGAATGCAGCCTATCCTTTCACTAGAGACCGATGACATCACTGAGAATGCAGCCTATCCATTCACTAGAGACCGGTGACATCACTGAGAATGCAGCCTATCCTTTCACTAGAGACCGATGACATCACTGAGAATGCAGCCTTTCCATTCACTAGAGAGCGGTGACATCACTGAGAATGCAGCCTATCCAATCACTAGAGAGCGGTGACATCACTGAGAATGCAGCCTATCCATTCACTAGAGAGCAGTGACATCACTGAGAATGCAGCCTATCCATTCACTAGAGAGCGGCGACATCACTGAGAATGCAGCCTATCCCTTCACTAGAGACCGATGACATCACTAAGAATGCAGCCTATCCATTCACTAGAGAGCGGTGACATCACTGAGAATGCAGCCTATCCATTCACTAGAGACCGATGACATCACTAAGAATGCAGCCTATCCATTCACTAGAGAGCGGTGACATCACTAAGAATGCAGCCAATCCATTCACTAGAGACCGATGACATCACTAAGAATGCAGCCTATCCATTCACTAGAGAGCGGTGACATCACTGAAATTGCAGCCTATCCTTTCACTAGAGACCGATGACATCACTGAGAATGCAGCCTATCCATTCACTAGAGACCGGTGACATCCCTGAGAATGCAGCCTATCCATTCACTAGAGACCGATGACATCAATGAGAATGCAGCCTATCCATTCACTAGAGAGCGGTGACATCACTGAGAATGCAGCCTATCCATTCACTAGAGACCGATGACATCAATGAGAATGCAGCCTATCCAATCACTAGAGAGCGGTGACATCACTGAGAATGCAGCCTATCCATTCACTAGAGACCGATGACATCAATGAGAATGCAGCCTATCCATTCACTAGAGAGCGGTGACATCACTGAGAATGCAGCCTATCCATTCACTAGAGAGCGGTGACATCACTGAGAATGCAGCCAATCCATTCACTAGAGACCGATGACATCAATGAGAATGCAGCCTATCCATTCACTAGAGAGCGGTGACATCACTGAGAATGCAGCCTATCCAATCACTAGAGAGCGGTGACATCACTGAGAATGCAGCCTATCCATTCACTAGAGAGCGGTGACATCACTGAGAATGCAGCCTTTCCATTCACTAGAGAGCGGTGACATCACTGAGAATGCAGCCTATCCATTCACTAGAGAGCAGTGACATCACTGAGAATGCAGCCTATCCATTCACTAGAGAGCGGTGACATCACTGAGAATGCAGCCTATCCATTCACTAGAGAGCAGTGACATCACTGAGAATGCAGCCTATCCATTCACTAGAGAGCAGTGACATCACTGAGAATGCAGCCTATCCATTCACTAGAGAGCGGTGACATCACTGAGAATGCAGCCTATCCAATCACTAGAGAGCGGTGACATCACTGAGAATGCAGCCTATCCATTCACTAGAGAGCGGTGACATCACTGAGAATGCAGCCTTTCCATTCACTAGAGAGCGGTGACATCACTGAGAATGCAGCCTATCCATTCACTAGAGACTGATGACATCAATGAGAATGCAGCCTATCCATTCACTAGAGAGCAGTGACATCACTGAGAATGCAGCCTATCCATTCACTAGAGAGCGGTGACATCACTGAGAATGCAGCCTATCCAATCACTAGAGAGTGGTGACATCACTGAGAATGCAGCCTATCCATTCACTAGAGAGCGGTGACATCACTGAGAATGCAGCCTATCCATTCACTAGAGAGCGGTGACATCACTGAGAATGCAGCCAATCCATTCACTAAAGACCGATGACATCAATGAGAATGCAGCCTATCCATTCACTAGAGAGCGGTGACATCACTGAGAATGCAGCCTATCCATTCACTAGAGAGCGGTGACATCACTTAGAATGCAGCCTTTCCATTCACTAGAGAGCGGTGACATCACTGAGAATGCAGCCTATCCATTCACTAGAGAGCGGTGACATCACTGAGAATGCAGCCTTTCCATTCACTAGAGAGCGGTGACATTACTGAGAATGCAGCCTATCCAATCACTAGAGAGCGGTGACATCACTGAGAATGCAGCCTATCCATTCACTAGAGAGCGGTGACATCACTGAGAATGCAGCCTATCCATTCACTAGAGAGCGGTGACATCACTGAGAATGCAGCCTATCCATTCACTAGAGAGCAGTGACATCACTGAGAATGCAGCCTATCCATTCACTAGAGAGCAGTGACATCACTGAAATTGCAGCCTATCCTTTCACTAGAGACCAATGACATCACTGAGAATGCAGCCTATCCATTCACTAGAGACCGGTGACATCACTGAGAATGCAGCCTATCCATTCACTAGAGACCGATGACATCAATGAGAATGCAGCCTATCCAATCACTAGAGACCGATGACATCACTAAGAATGCAGCCTATCCATTCACTAGAGAGCGGTGACATCACTGAAATTGCAGCCTATCCTTTCACTAGAGACCAATGACATCACTGAGAATGCAGCCTATCCATTCACTAGAGACCGGTGACATCACTGAGAATGCAGCCTATCCATTCACTAGAGACCGATGACATCAATGAGAATGCAGCCTATCCAATCACTAGAGAGCGGTGACATCACTGAGAATGCAGCCTATCCATTCACTAGAGACCGATGACATCACTGAGAATGCAGCCTATACATTCACTAGAGAGCGGTGACATCACTGAGAATGCAGCCTATCCATTCACTAGAGAGCAGTGACATCACTGAGAATGCAGCCTATCCATTCACTAGAGAGCGGTGACATCACTGAGAATGCAGCCTTTCCATTCACTAGAGAGCAGTGACATCACTGAGAATGCAGCCTATCCATTCACTAGAGAGCGGTGACATCACTGAGAATGCAGCCTATCCATTCACTAGAGAGCGGTGACATCACTGAGAATGCAGCCTATCCATTCACTAGAGAGTGGTGACATCACTGAGAATGCAGCCAATCCATTCACTAGAGACCGATGACATGAATGAGAATGCAGCCTATCCAATCACTAGAGAGCAGTGACATCACTGAGAATGCAGCCTATCCATTCACTAGAGAGCGGTGACATCACTGAGAATGCAGCCTATCCATTCACTAGAGAGCAGTGACATCACTGAGAATGCAGCCTATCCATTCACTAGAGAGCGGCGACATCACTGAGAATGCAGCCTATCCATTCACTAGAGAGCGGTGACATCACTGAGAATGCAGCCAATCCATTCACTAGAGACCGATGACATCACTAAGAATGCAGCCTATCCATTCACTAGAGAGCGGTGACATCACTGAAATTGCAGCCTATCCTTTCACTAGAGACTGGTGACATCACTGAGAATGCAGCCTATCCATTCACTAGAGACCGATGACATCACTGAGAATGCAGCCTATCCATTCACTAGAGACCGATGACATCACTGAGAATGCAGCCTATCCATTCACTAGAGACCGATGACATCAAGGAGAATGCAGCCAATCCATTCACTAGAGACCGATGACATCACTAAGAATGCAGCCTATCCATTCACTAGAGACCGATGACATCACTAAGAATGCAGCCTATCCATTCACTAGAGAGCGGTGACATCACTGAAATTGCAGCCTATCCTTTCACTAGAGACTGGTGACATCACTGAGAATGCAGCCTATCCATTCACTAGAGACCGATGACATCACTGAGAATGCAGCCTATCCATTCACTAGAGACCGATGACATCACTGAGAATGCAGCCTATCCATTCACTAGAGACCGATGACATCACTGAGAATGCAGCCTATCCAATCACTAGAGAGCGGTGACATCACTGAGAATGCAGCCTATCCATTCACTAGAGACCGATGACATCACTGAGAATGCAGCCTATCCAATCACTAGAGAGCGGTGACATCACTGAGAATGCAGCCTATCCATTCACTAGAGAGCAGTGACATCATTGAGAATGCAGCCTATCCATTCACTAGAGAGCGGTGACATCACTGAGAATGCAGCCTTTCCATTCACTAGAGAGCAGTGACATCACTGAGAATGCAGCCTATCCATTCACTAGAGACCGGTGACATCACTGAGAATGCAGCCTATCCATTCACTAGAGAGCGGTGACATCACTGAGAATGCAGCCTATCCATTCACTAGAGAGCAGTGACATCACTGAGAATGCAGCCTATCCATTCACTAGAGAGCAGTGACATCACTGAGAATGCAGCCTATCCATTCACTAGAGAGCGGTGACATCACTGAGAATGCAGCCTATCCATTCACTAGAGAGCGGTGATATCACTGAGAATGCAGCCTATCCTTTCACTAGAGACCGATGACATCACTGAGAATGCAGCCTATCCATTCACTAGAGAGCGGTGACATCACTGAGAATGCAGCCTATCCTTTCACTAGAGACCGATGACATCACTGAGAATGCAGCCTATCCATTCACTAGAGAGCAGTGACATCATTGAGAATGCAGCCTATCCATTCACTAGAGAGCGGTGACATCACTGAGAATGCAGCCTATCCTTTCACTAGAGACCGATGACATCACTGAGAATGCAGCCTATCCATTCACTAGAGACCGGTGACATCACTGAGAATGCAGCCTATCCTTTCACTAGAGACCGATGACATCACTGAGAATGCAGCCTTTCCATTCACTAGAGAGCGGTGACATCACTGAGAATGCAGCCTATCCATTCACTAGAGAGCAGTGACATCACTGAGAATGCAGCCTATCCTTTCACTAGAGACCGATGACATCACTGAGAATGCAGCCTATCCATTCACTAGAGACCGGTGACATCACTGAGAATGCAGCCTATCCTTTCACTAGAGACCGATGACATCACTGAGAATGCAGCCTTTCCATTCACTAGAGAGCGGTGACATCACTGAGAATGCAGCCTATCCATTCACTAGAGAGCAGTGACATCACTGAGAATGCAGCCTATCCTTTCACTAGAGACCGATGACATCACTGAGAATGCAGCCTATCCATTCACTAGAGACCGGTGACATCACTGAGAATGCAGCCTATCCATTCACTAGAGACCGGTGACATCACTGAGAATGCAGCCTATCCTTTCACTAGAGACCGATGACATCACTGAGAATGCAGCCTATCCAATCACTAGAGAGCGGTGACATCACTGAGAATGCAGCCTATCCATTCACTAGAGAGCAGTGACATCACTGAGAATGCAGCCTATCCATTCACTAGAGAGCGGCGACATCACTGAGAATGCAGCCTATCCCTTCACTAGAGACCGATGACATCACTAAGAATGCAGCCTATCCATTCACTAGAGAGCGGTGACATCACTGAGAATGCAGCCTATCCATTCACTAGAGACCGATGACATCACTAAGAATGCAGCCTATCCATTCACTAGAGAGCGGTGACATCACTGAGAATGCAGCCAATCCATTCACTAGAGACCGATGACATCACTAAGAATGCAGCCTATCCATTCACTAGAGAGCGGTGACATCACTGAAATTGCAGCCTATCCTTTCACTAGAGACCGATGACATCACTGAGAATGCAGCCTATCCATTCACTAGAGACCGGTGACATCCCTGAGAATGCAGCCTATCCATTCACTAGAGACCGATGACATCAATGAGAATGCAGCCTATCCATTCACTAGAGAGCGGTGACATCACTGAGAATGCAGCCTATCCATTCACTAGAGACCGATGACATCAATGAGAATGCAGCCTATCCAATCACTAGAGAGCGGTGACATCACTGAGAATGCAGCCTATCCATTCACTAGAGACCGATGACATCAATGAGAATGCAGCCTATCCATTCACTAGAGAGCGGTGACATCACTGAGAATGCAGCCTATCCATTCACTAGAGAGCGGTGACATCACTGAGAATGCAGCCAATCCATTCACTAGAGACCGATGACATCAATGAGAATGCAGCCTATCCATTCACTAGAGAGCGGTGACATCACTGAGAATGCAGCCTATCCATTCACTAGAGAGCAGTGACATCACTGAGAATGCAGCCTATCCATTCACTAGAGAGCAGTGACATCACTGAGAATGCAGCCTTTCCATTCACTAGAGAGCGGTGACATCACTGAGAATGCAGCCTATCCATTCACTAGAGAGCGGTGACATCACTGAGAATGCAGCCTATCCATTCACTAGAGAGCGGTGACATCACTGAGAATGCAGCCTATCCATTCACTAGAGAGTGGTGACATCACTGAGAATGCAGCCAATCCATTCACTAGAGACCGATGACATCACTAAGAATGCAGCCTATCCATTCACTAGAGAGCGGTGACATCACTGAAATTGCAGCCTATCCTTTCACTAGAGACCAATGACATCACTGAGAATGCAGCCTATCCATTCACTAGAGACCGGTGACATCACTGAGAATGCAGCCTATCCATTCACTAGAGAGCAGTGACATCACTGAGAATGCAGCCTATCCATTCACTAGAGAGCGGTGACATCACTGAGAATGCAGCCTATCCATTCACTAGAGACCGATGACATCAATGAGAATGCAGCCTATCCAATCACTAGAGAGCGGTGACATCACTGAGAATGCAGCCTATCCATTCACTAGAGACCGATGACATCAATGAGAATGCAGCCTATCCAATCACTAGAGAGCGGTGACATCACTGAGAATGCAGCCTATCCATTCACTAGAGACCGATGACATCACTGAGAATGCAGCCTATAAATTCACTAGAGAGCGGTGACATCACTGAGAATGCAGCCTATCCATTCACTAGAGAGCAGTGACATCACTGAGAATGCAGCCTATCCATTCACTAGAGAGCGGTGACATCACTGAGAATGCAGCCTTTCCATTCACTAGAGAGCAGTGACATCACTGAGAATGCAGCCTATCCATTCACTAGAGAGCGGTGACATCACTGAGAATGCAGCCTATCCATTCACTAGAGAGCGGTGACATCACTGAGAATGCAGCCTATCCATTCACTAGAGAGTGGTGACATCACTGAGAATGCAGCCAATCCATTCACTAGAGACCGATGACATCAATGAGAATGCAGCCTATCCAATCACTAGAGAGCGGTGACATCACTGAGAATGCAGCCTATCCATTCACTAGAGAGCGGTGACATCACTGAGAATGCAGCCTATCCATTCACTAGAGAGCAGTGACATCACTGAGAATGCAGCCTATCCATTCACTAGAGAGCGGCGACATCACTGAGAATGCAGCCTATCCATTCACTAGAGAGCAGTGACATCACTGAGAATGCAGCCTATCCATTCACTAGAGAGCGGTGACATCACTGAGAATGCAGCCTATCCATTCACTAGAGAGCGGTGACATCACTGAGAATGCAGCCTTTCCATTCACTAGAGAGCAGTGACATCACTGAGAATGCAGCCTATCCATTCACTAGAGAGCGGTGACATCACTGAGAATGCAGCCTATCCATTCACTAGAGAGCGGTGACATCACTGAGAATGCAGCCTATCCATTCACTAGAGAGTGGTGACATCACTGAGAATGCAGCCAATCCATTCACTAGAGACCGATGACATCAATGAGAATGCAGCCTATCCAATCACTAGAGAGCGGTGACATCACTGAGAATGCAGCCTATCCATTCACTAGAGAGCGGTGACATCACTGAGAATGCAGCCTATCCATTCACTAGAGAGTGGCGACATCACTGAGAATGCAGCCTATCCATTCACTAGAGAGTGGTGACATCACTGAGAATGCAGCCAATCCATTCACTAGAGACCGATGACATCACTGAGAATGCAGCCTATCCATTCACTAGAGAGCGGTGACATCACTGAAATTGCAGCCTATCCTTTCACTAGAGACCAATGACATCACTGAGAATGCAGCCTATCCATTCACTAGAGACCGGTGACATCACTAAGAATGCAGCCTATCCAATCACTAGAGAGCGGTGACATCACTGAGAATGCAGCCTATCCAATCACTAGAGAGCGGTGACATCACTGAGAATGCAGCCTATCCATTCACTAGAGACCGATGACATCACTGAGAATGCAGCCTATACATTCACTAGAGAGCGGTGACATCACTGAGAATGCAGCCTATCCATTCACTAGAGAGCGGTGACATCACTGAGAATGCAGCCTTTCCATTCACTAGAGAGCAGTGACATCACTGAGAATGCAGCCTATCCATTCACTAGAGAGCGGTGACATCACTGAGAATGCAGCCTATCCATTCACTAGAGAGCGGTGACATCACTGAGAATGCAGCCTTTCCATTCACTAGAGAGCGGTGACATCACTGAGAATGCAGCCTTTCCATTCACTAGAGAGCGGTGACATCACTGAGAATGCAGCCTATACATTCACTAGAGAGCAGTGACATCACTGAGAATGCAGCCTATCCATTCACTAGAGAGCGGTGACATCACTGAGAATGCAGCCTATCCATTCACTAGAGAGCGGTGACATCACTGAGAATGCAGCCTTTCCATTCACTAGAGAGCGGTGACATCACTGAGAATGCAGCCTATACATTCACTAGAGAGCGGTGACATCACTGAGAATGCAGCCTATCCATTCACTAGAGAGCGGTGACATCACTGAGAATGCAGCCTATCCATTCACTAGAGAGCGGTGACATCACTGAGAATGCAGCCTATCCATTCACTAGAGACCGATGACATCACTGAGAATGCAGCCTATCCATTCACTAGAGAGCGGTGACATCACTGAGAATGCAGCCTATCCAATCACTAGAGAGCGGTGACATCACTGAGAATGCAGCCTTTCCATTCACTAGAGAGCAGTGACATCACTGAGAATGCAGCCTATCCAATCACTAGAGACCGGTGACATCACTGAGAATGCAGCCTATCCATTCACTAGAGAGCAGTGACATCACTGAGAATGCAGCCTATCCATTCACTAGAGAGCGGTGACATCACTGAGAATGCAGCCTATCCTTTCATTAGAGACCGGTGACATCACTGAGAATGCAGCCTATCCATTCACTAGAGACCGATGACATCACTGAGAATGCAGCCTATCCAATAACTAGAGAGCGGTGACATCACTGAGAATGCAGCCTATCCATTCACTAGAGACCGATGACATCACTGAGAATGCAGCCTATCCAATCACTAGAGAGCGGTGACATCACTGAGAATGCAGCCTATCCAATCACTAGAGAGCGGTGACATCACTGAGAATGCAGCCTATCCAATCACTAGAGACCGGTGACATCACTGAGAATGCAGCCTATCCATTCACTAGAGAGCAGTGACATCACTGAGAATGCAGCCTATCCATTCACTAGAGAGCGGTGACATCACTGAGAATGCAGCCTATCCTTTCATTAGAGACCGGTGACATCACTGAGAATGCAGCCTATCCATTCACTAGAGACCGATGACATCACTGAGAATGCAGCCTATCCTTTCATTAGAGACCGGTGACATCACTGAGAATGCAGCCTATCCAATCACTAGGGAGCGGTGACATCACTGAGAATGCAGCCTATCCAATCACTAGGGAGCGGTGACATCACTGACTGTAAATTTTACAAAAATGTTAATATTGTTGGGATCAAATCCTGTTTCTGTGACAAAAAATTGTGCATTTCCCGTGTTCTGTAGCAGAGACAATGGTCACCGGGACACAGAGAGGATGAATCATCCCGATGGGGACAGTAATAAATATCTGACAGGGGGTCTAATCCTTCCACACTCCATCCACAAATGATAATCTTCTCTGTACACTATGTATAAAAAAATATGTCACTAAACTCCCTCCATCAGTCTGCAACGCCTATTGGTGGCAGTGTGCCCAAACGCTATAATGCAGCACCGGACTCCAGAGATCAATTCCAAGGAGTTTTTCTGTTCTTCCCATATCTCTGCCATACCCCAAACTGACTCCCCAGTATGACAGGCGGCAGACGGTTCCGTTTTATGTGGCTGTCACGGTGCGCTCACCGGGGATGTTGATGAACTTACCTGAACTGAGTGTTGTTAATGAGCCCCCTCAGGGCGCTGGGCAGGCCGGATTTCTTCCCCTGTAAGGATGTTGGAGCGGAAGGCTGGGCGGGAGCTTTAGCCATAGAAACCTCCCGGAGATCAAAGTGGAGGCAGTGCAATGAGTGAGATCTCATACATTATACATACAGACACTACAATCCAGGGACTGGATACATTGTAACATCTGTGTGATACAATGTGACAACTGCACCCCCAGCTATAATCCCGTAATATCAGTCCTTGTCCCTGCTTAACACCCCTCAGTCCCAGTCCTTACCCCTGCCTAACACCCCTCAGTCCCAGTCCTTACCCCTGCCTAACACCCCTCAGTCCTAGTCCTTACCCCTGTCTAACACCCCTCAGTCCTAGTCCTTACCCCTGTCTAACACCCCTCAGTATCAGGCTTTGTCCCTACCTAACACCCCTCATTGCCAGTCCTTACCCCTGCCTAACACCCCTCAGTATCAGGCCTTGTCCCTGTCTATCACCCCCTCAGTCTCAGTCTTTGTCCCTGTCTATCTCCCCCCTCAGTCTCAGGCCAAGTCCCTGTCTATTGTCCCCTCAGTCTCAGTCCTTGTCCCTGTCTATTCCCCCCTCAGTCTCAGTCTTTGTCCCTGTCTATTTTCCCCTCAGTCTCAGTCCTTGTCCCCTCAGTCTCAGTCCTTGTCCCCTCAGTCTCAGGCCTAGTTCCTGTCTATTGCCCCACCCCCCAGTCTCAGTCCTTGTCCCTGTCTTTTGCCCCCTCTGTCCCAGTCCTTGTCCCCTCAGTCCTTGTCCCTGTCTATTTCCCCCTAAGTCCCAGTTTATTACCCCCTCAGTCTCAGTCTTTGTCCCTGTCTATTGCCCCCTCAGTCCCAGTCCTTGTCCCCTCAGTCTCAGTCCTTGTCCCTGTCTATCTCCCCACTCAGTCTTAGGCCTAGTCCCTGTTGATCTCCCCCCTCAGTCTCAGGTGTAGTCACTGTCTATTGCCCCCTCAGTCCCAGTCCTTGTCCCTGTCTATTGCCCCCTCAGTCCCAGTCCTTGTCCCCTCAGCCTCAGTCCTAGTCCCTGTCTATTGCCCCCTCAGTCTCAGTCCTAGTCCCCTCAGTCTCATTCCTAGTCCCTGTCTATTGCCCCCTCAGTCTCAGTCCTAGTCCCCTCAGTCTCAGTCCTTGTCCCTGTCTATCTCCCCACTCAGTCTTAGGCCTAGTCCCTGTTGATCTCCCCCGTCAGTCTCAGGCGTAGTCACTGTCTATTGCCCCCTCAGTCCCAGGATTAGTGCCCTCAGGCCTAGTCCCTGTCTATTGCCCCCTCAGTCCCAGGATTAGTCCCCTCAGTCTCAGGCGTAGTCCCTGTCTATTGCCCCCTCAGTCTGAGTCCTATTTCCCTCAGTCTCAGGCCTAGTCCCTGTTGATCTGCCCCCTCTGTCTCAGGCGTAGTCCCTGTCTATTGCCCCCTCAGTCTCAGTTTTATTCCCCTCAGTCTCAGGCCTAGTCCCTGTTGATTTCCCCCCTCTGTCTCAGGCCTAGTCCCTGTCTATTGCCCCCTCAGTCCCAGGCCTAGTCCCTGTCTATTGCCTCCTCAGTCTCAGTCTTAGTCCCCTCAGTCTCAGGCCTAGTCCCTGTTGATCTCCCCCCTCAGTCTCAGGTGTAGTCCCTGTCTATTGCCCCCTTAGTCCCAGGATTAGTCCCCTCAGTCTCAGGCCTAGTCCCTGTCTATTGCCCCCTCAGTCCCAGGCCTAGTCCCTGTCTATTGCCCCCTCAGTCCCAGGCCTAGCTCCAGCTCCTCTCCTGACTTTCCCGGCATGCTGAGTCCTTCCTTCAGGAAATTCCTGCAGTGGGGTGGATGGGAATCGGCACATTTCCATGCTGTGCGGCCTCCCAGCCCCCGCTCCTCCGGCACACTGAATAGGAAACTTGGCTAGAAGCCTGATGGCCACAATCCTGCCCGGCAATCCCCATTATCTGGGTGAAGGATGACGGCCAGAGCACTGGGTGACCTTCTACATCAAGAGGACAAAGCCAGCCTTGCTGGGACTTGTAGTTCCTCCGATTTCCCGCAGCTTATCTGATACAGAAAACCTTTCTGACTTTTTCCTTAAAGTGAAACTTCCTGACGTACGGCGAGATTCGGATCGTAGAAGAGCAGAGAGTGCCGCCATCTTTGACAAAACTTCCAGCCGCTTTCTTGATGCCTTTAGGGCTCATTTACACACTTGCAGCTGGGGGGTGGTATAAATAGGTGAATGAGCCACAGCTTTAGCACCCCCCCCCTCCGTCCATCCATCCGTCTGTCTCAACCCAACACAGTGTCTAGACTGGGTTGTACTTGCCACGGCAAACATTATACCCCCGGTCACATTCCGTGGCCAGCACTGCCACCAAATGTGACCCATTCAAGTGAATAGGCTGCCCTAGGCACAACATTGCTTTAGCGCACAAAAAAAAAAGAAACGAACAAGAACGCACGTTCCCGCTATGCTCCGGCTTAACGGGCCAGAAAAAAATGCACCATTCCACGTGTCGATGTGGTGCAGCGCATTTCTTTCTAATAGTGCCCCAATGCGCCTTGCTGAGGAATCTGCAGTGCCAGGGCCGGTGCTGGACTTTTTGGTGCTCTAGGCAAGACCAGCTACCTGCCCCCCCCCCCCCCCATCATAAGGAAAAAATTAAACTGAATGATCTAATATAAGAATAAATGGGGGAGGGCAACTTGTTAGTCTGTCACAGTGTTCGTTTGTTTTTTATAATGGTACTTTCTTTTTAATTAGTTCACTGTGTGCCATTATAATAAATATATTGACATAACAACATCAGAGAGAGGGGGGTGGGAGAGAGAGAGATATGGGGGTGAGAACAGGGGGATCAGAGAGAGGGGGTGAGAGAGAGAAGGATAGAGAGAGAGATGGGGGTGTGAAAAAGAGAGAGAGGGGGGGGGTGAGAGAGAGAGAGAGAGAGAGAAGGTAAGAGAGAGAGGGGGGGGTGAGAGAGAGAGAGAGAGAGAAGGTAAGAGAGAGAGGGGGGGGGGGGTGTGAGAGAGAGAAGGTAAGAGAGAGAGGGGGGTGTGAGAGAGAGAGAGAGAGAGAGAGAGAAGGTAAGAGAGAGAGAGGGGGGGTGAGAGAGAGAGAGAGAGAGAGAAGGTAAGAGAGAGAGGGGGGTGTGAGAGAGAGAAGGTAAGAGAGAGGGGGGGTGTGAGAGAGAGAAGGTAAGAGAGAGGGGGGGGGTGTGAGAGAGAGAAGGTAAGAGAGAGAAAGGGGGGGGGGTTGAGAGGGGGGGTGAGAGACAGAAGGGAGGGAGTGAAAGAAGGTATAAGAGAGGGGGAGAGAGAGGAAGAGAGGGGGGATAAGAGAGAGAGAGGGGTGTGAGAGAGAGAGGGGGGTGAGAGAGAGAGATGTGGGTGAAAGAGAGGGGGCATGAGAGAGAGAATTGGGGAAAGGGAGGGAGGGAGTGAAAGGGGGGTGAGAGAGGGGGGTGATAGAGAATGGAGAGAGAGGGGTGAGAGACAGAGTGGGGTGAAAGATAGAGAGAGGGGGGTGAGAGAGAAAGAGGGGAGGGTTAAGAGAGAGAAAGAGGAGGGTCGAGGGAGAGAGGGGGTGGGAGAGAGAAAGAGGGGGGGTGATAGAGAGAGGGGGTGAGAGAGAGGGGGGGGGTGAGAGGAGGGTGAGAGAGAAAGAGAGAGAGAATTGGGGAAAGGGAGGGAGGGGGTGAGAGAGAGGGGGGTGATAGAGAATGAAGAAAGGGGAGTGAGAGAGAGAGGGGGGGTGAAAGAGAGGGGGGGGGTGAGAGAGAAAGTGAGGAGGGTTAAGACAGAGGGAGAGGAGGGTCGAGGGAGAGAAAGAGGGGGGGGGGTGATAGAGAGAGGTGATAGAGAGAGGAGGTGAGAGAGAGAGGAGGTGAGAGAGAGAGGGGGGTGTGAGAGAGGGGGGGGGGTAAGAGAGAGTGAGAGCTGTCACTGTTGATGTTGGAGTGGAGAGGAGGTTGGGGAAGGAATCCAGGCTCTGGGAGGCGCCGCAGTTCCGGAAATGCTGCACTTGCTCCTGCTTGACTCTTCAGGGGCCAGGTAGGCAGTGGTGCTCTTCTCCCTCCCTGGCTCTCAGGCCTAGATGATCCCACTGTTTGCCTTCCCCACAGCCTCCATCTCTGGGGCCGCCCGCTCGCCATGTGGAGAGAGATGCCAGCACCCTGAGAAAGCCGGTTGCTCCTACCACCACCGAACTGGGACTCTCCATGACAACCAGGGGCAATGGCTGTGCCCTAAGAGGCAGTGCGCCCTAGACGGCTGCCTAGTGATAGCGCCGTCCCTGTGCAATGCATTGCCACACACAACCCACTGACATGCATTGTGGTGCACCACCATAAAATGGGCGCGCACCATTTTTGCACCATCACACCACAGTGCTCTAATGCATTGCACTATAACACACATCCATCAGAACAGCTGCATGCCGTATGACTACAGACACGGTCCACTGTTGTCACCATCAGGAAACCTGCCCTGAGAAATGCCATGCAGCCCTCACTGGACTGCATGTAGACAGGAAGTGGCTGCAAATAGGCTGCAGGAGATCAGCAGATCTGGGATGAAACAAAAAATTATGACAATTCCTGGATACAATCTACTTTAATGGAGGATTTTTCCTGATCAATCTGCTGGTTGGAGGTCCCCCACCTCTACAACTCCCTGAGCATGTAGGCAGGTAGTCCCCTGTAACCTTCCCTTCCCCGGCTCTGTACACATCTCATATCTGGCTGTGAGTAATACTCTCACTATGGCTGGTAGTGTTTCCTGTTGCTAGGAGAGGCCAGAGAATACAATGATGGGATAAATATTACAGCTATGACTGTCCCATGCAGACGGGTGCAGCCGTGAATCATTCCTGAGCTGTCTGTCCTCTGACAGGTGTATTCTCTGGAAGGCTGCAGAGGGGCCCTGCAAGAAGAGGGGGACCCTGAAGGTAGAGGGAGGTCCTGCAGAGAGAGGGGGCCCTGCAAGAAGAGGGGGACCCTGCAGAGAGAGGGGGCACTGCAAGAAGAGGGGGACCCTGCAGGGAGAGGGGGACCTGCAGGCAGAGGGAGGTCCTGCAGGGAGAGGGGGGCCCTGTAAGGAGAAGGTGGGCCATGCAGGGAGAGGAGAGGGGGCCCTGCAAAGAGAGGGGGGAGCCCTGCAGGGAGAGGGTGGCCCTTCAAGGAGAGGGGGACACTGCAGGGAGAGGGGGGCCCTGGAGGGAGAGGGGGGTTCTAAAAGGATAGAGGGGGCCTGCAGGCAGAGGGGCCCTGCAAGGAGAGGGGGGGGGCATGCAGGGAGAGGGTGGCCCTGCAGGGAGAGGAGAGAGGGGCCCTGCAAAGTAAAGGCGGCCCTGCAAAGAGAGAGGGGCCCTGCAGGAAGAAGAGTGGGGGGCCCTTCAAAGCAAGGGGGGCCCTGTAGGGAGAGGGGGGTCCTGTAAGGAGAGAGGGGAGCCCTGCAAGGAGAAGGGGCCCTGCAGAGAGAGGGGCTCTCCAGGGATAGGGGGCCCTGTAGGCAGAGGGGGGACTGCAAGGAGAGTGAGGGCCCTGCTGGGAGAGAAGGGCCCTGCAAGGAGGAGGGGGGCTCTGCAGGGAGAGGGGGACCCTGCAGGGAGAGGGCCTGCAGGGAGAAGGGGGCCCTGCAAGGAGAGGGGGGCCCTAGAGTGAGAGGGGGGTTCTGCAGGGAGGGGGGCTGAAAGGAGAGGGGGGCACTGCAGGGAGAATGGGGCCCTGCAAGAAGAGAGATGGGCCTACAGGGAGAGGTAGCCCTGTAAGGAGGGGGGGGGGGGCCTGCAAGAAAAGAGGGGGCCCTGCAGGGAGAGGGGGGTCCTGAGATGGTATTCAGAGAGGAAGTTCTGGGTTGTGCATTAGGCAGCCGAAAAAAATGGAGGGCAGCAAAGCGAAGCTGAGTATGTGCAGCTGCTAGGGCAGGCATTTAAAGAAACTAAGGATCGACCGATTATCGGCAAGGCCGATATATCGAGGGCCGATATGCACTTTCCCCGATATATCGGAATCGGCCCCGGAGGTTACCGATATTGCCTATATTGTCGTGATGTCATTGCGTATGTTGCGCGACGCGCCTCCGCGCACTGGGACAGCTTCTGCCTTCTTAGGCCGCCTCCCTTAGCCTTATCTGGAGTCGGGGAGTCTCAGGACAGTAAGTGTACAGTGCACACAGTGTGCTTAACACAGCCGCCACATACATACACCCACCCACAGCTGCCCGGTGCCAGCCAGCCAGCCACCCTCACACCCACAGGCCTGTACCAGCCAGCCACCCACCCTCCAACCACACAGGGTGCCAGCCAGCCACCCACCAAAGTGTGCCACCCAGCAACCCACCAAAGGGTGCCACCCAGCCACCAAAAGGTGCCAGCCAGCCAGCCACCCACCACAGGGTGCCAGCCAGCCACCCACCCACCACAGGGTGCCAGCCAGCCACCCACCCACCACAGGGTGTCAGCCAAAACCACAGGGTGCCAGCCAGCCACCCACCCACCCACCACAGGGTGCCACCCAGCCACCAAAAGGTGCCAGCCAGCCACCCACCCACCACAGGGTGTCAGCCAGCCACCCACCACAGGGTGCCAGCCAAAACCACAGGGTGCCAGCCAGCCACCCACCCACCCACCACAGGGTGCCAGCCAGCCAGCCACCCACCAAATTTGTGTTGAAAATTGTGTTTATTTTGCAAAACTTTAAATGTTCAAAATATCGGCCTATATTGGCCGATACCGATATACAATGGCCAAAATATCGGTATCGGTCAATCCCTAAAAGAAACCTGTTGCATTTTCTTTCATTGGCATGTAGGGGGCGCTCTCATTGTGAGACGCTTAAGGCACATGCGTTAGGCAGCCCATTGATTTGAAAGGGACGCCAATGCACACAATGGACTGAAAATTAGACCGGCACCATGTTAGGTACAGCAGTGCAATGCATGGAGTTGCGTGCAATAAAGATGGGTTCCCCTGGGTGTTGGGATTCCATTGAAATGAAATAACACTGTGACTCCACTTTCAAGAAAATTTAGCAAATAAAAAAATATAATATAGCGTATAAATATGCTACACAAGTCATATTGTAATTGAATATTATTAAAATGACCTTTCCTTTTCAATCTGCAATTTTCTCAACAAAAGTGGAGTTACTCTTTAAGGTGTGTACAGTGTGCTGCTTTCCATTGCATTACCACAACACATGGATAGGAATGCGCCCTAAGCTCAACTCTCACCAGATTTCCATCACTTCCTGGTAGCAGCCAGGCACATAGCATTCTACATAGGAGAGCTCAGCAATGACAGCTCTGTATACGTCTTAGTACAAGTTTATTATAATATTTTGTTTCAGGTTTTAGTTTAATAATTATAATGTATCTCTATCTGTAAATTGTCTCCAGGAAGTTACAAAGACACAAAGCCAGCCAGAAGAGATGTGGCGCCATCGGGATACACTGATCCCTACATGGATTCCACAGGATCCCTTCCAGATCTATGAATCCCTGCAGAGAAGAGGAGCCGTGTCTTCTATTGGGTAATACTGAACTCACACAACCCAGATGAGGGAAGACTGGAACCTCGTACACAGGGCCATCTTTAACACAGGGCAAAAGGGGCAACTGCCCTGGGCCCAGTCATTGTTGTGGGGCCCAAAGCAGCTGTCCCTTGAGCCCCCACTGCCTGCAAATAGGTAATAAGTGGATTTTTGGAGGGCCCAAGAAAATATTTGCCCAGGGTCCAATCAATATTAAAGACAGTCCTGCTCGTACAGTTCATCCATTAGAGCCCGGAGCCCCAACACCGGAGGATAACCATCTCCGATAATCAGTCATTTATCACCAGCAGGAGAAAAGCTGGATTTTCAACTTTGCATAAAAAAACTGCATTCATAGAGACTGATGTGTACGGCACTGCGGTATATGTCAGAGCTATATAAATGTATAATAATAGTGTGTGACTATGGGAGGACATTAGAGTGTAAGCTCCTCTGGTACAGAGACTGATGTGACTGTGGGGGACATTAGAGTGTAAGCTCCTCTGGTACAGAGACTGATGTGACTGTGGTGGAGGGGACATTAGAGTGTAAGCTCCTCTGGTACAGAGACTGATGTGACTGTGGGGGAGGGGACATTAGAATGTAAGCTCCTCTGGTATAGAGACTGATGTGACTGTGGGGGACATTAGAGTGTAAGCTCCTCTGGTACAGAGACTGATGTGACTGTGGTGGAGGGGACATTAGAGTGTAAGCTCCTCTGGTACAGAGACTGATGTGACTGTGGGGGAGGCGACATTAGAGTGTAAGCTCCTCTGGTACAGAGACTGATGTGACTGTGGGGGACATTAGAGTGTAAGCTCCTCTGGTACAGAGACTGATGTGACTGTGGGGGAGGGGAGATTAGAGTGTAAGCTCCTCTGGTACAGAGACGGATGTGATTGGCTCAGTGATCTCTGTACAGCACTGCGGTATATGTCAGAGCTATATACATGTATAATAATAATAGTGTGACTGTGGGGGATATTAGGGTGTACATTTTTGTTTATTTAAAATCTTGCAAATATACAACTTTATAAAAAATAAAAACATTTATATATACAAAAAAAAATAAAAAATAATAATGAATGTATACATAAATAAACAAAAACAAACAAGTTTGAATCAGCAAATAACAGAAAAGTAAACGTCTTTTTCCAAAAATAACACAAACAGAACTATATACAAAGAAACATAATTTTATTATCCGTAAACTACTAAAATATGCAAAAACACAATCCTACTTAAACCTAAACACACCCTCGGCCTAAGAAACAATTAAACATGGATCCCCCATGCATGCAGCCTTTTTTTTTTAAATGTAATGTTATAAAAAAATCTAGGGGACGCACAGGGACAGAGAGTAAAGCTGAACACCCAGAGACTGACAGACAGCAGCCATGGGGACCGGACATTCCTCCACGCCTTTGTCCAGGCCTCCCAGCCACCACCTGTCCTTCTCAGGGTTCCTGAATCTTCCAAACCTCAGCCAGAATGTTGTGCACCACCATTTCGACAGGACAGACTTTTTTCCAAGTGAATTTCTGACACTGTGCATTCCACGTGAAGTAACAGACTACTATGTCAACTAGAAAAAGTGTCTCTAAATCAAAATCCCAGTGAGTTTGTAAGGCCCCGTGTGCCCACTCCGCATAACTCAAGCGGGAAAGGAAAGGGATATGCAGAGCCCCACCCACCTGCTTATAGACTTCTACATGAAGGGGCACTGAAGCAAGAAATGGTCCATCGTTTCCTCCACCTGACCACACTCCAATCTTTGACAACCATGGTTCTCCAAAGAGCGATGCTTCAGGTTGCGCTTCACATAGAGTCTGCCATGGAACAAGCGCCAGGCCAAATCCTTGAACTTTAAAGGGACTTCAGATCTCTCTAAGCTCCTTTGGTACAGAGACTGATGTGACTGTGGGGGAGGGGACATTAGAGTGTAAGCTCCTTTGGTACAGAGACTGATGTGACTGTGGGGGAGGGGACATTAGAGTGTAAGCTCCTCTGGTACAGAGACTGATATGACTGGTTCAGTGTTCTCTGTACAGCACTGCGGTATATGTCAGAGCTATATAAATATATAATAATAATAGTGTGTGACTGTGGGGGAGGGGACATTAGAGTGTAAGCTCCTCTGGTACAGAGACTGATGTGACTGTGGGGGAGGGGACATTAGAGTGTAAGCTCCTCTGGTGCAGAGATTGATGTGACTGTGGGGGAGGGGACATTAGAGTGTAAGCTCCTCTGGTGCAGAGATTGATGTGACTGTGGGGGAGGGGACATTAGAGTGTAAGCTCCTCTGGTACAGAGACTGATGTGACTGGCTCAGTGTTCTCTGTACAGCACTGCGGTATATGTCAGAGCTATATAAATGTATAATAATAATAGTGTGTGACTGTGGGGGAGGGGACATTAGAGTGTAAGCTCCTCTGGTACAGAGACTGGTGTGACTGTGGAGGATGGGACATTAGAATGTAAGCTCCTCTGGTCCAGAGACTGATATGATTGGCTTAGTGATCTCTGTACAGCACTGCGGTATATGTCAGAGCTATATAAATGTATAATAATAATAGTGTGTGACTGTGGGGGGGGGGGGGACATTAGAGTGTAAGCTCCTCTGGTACAGAGACTGATGTGACTGGCTCAGTGTTCTGTGTACAGCGCTGCAGTATATGTCAGAGCTATATAAATGTATAATAGTGTGTGACTGTGGGGGAGGGGACATTAGAGTGTAAGCATCTCCGGTGCAGATCTGATGTGACTGTGGGGGAGGGGACATTAGAGTGTAAGCTCCTCTGGTACAGAGACTGATGTGCCTGGCTCAGTGATCTCTGTCCAGCACTGCGGTATATGTCAGAGCTATATAAATGTATAATAATAATAGTGTGTGACTGTGGGGGAGGGGACATTAGAGTGTAAGCTCCTCTGGTACAGAGACTGATGTGACTGTGGGGGAGGGGACATTAGAGTGTAAGCTCCTCTGGTACAGAGACTGATGTGATTGGCTCAATGTTCTCTGTACAGCGCTGCAGTATGTCAGAGATATATAAATGTATAATAACAGTGTGATACTGATTGCAATATATAATAGTGCAGCAAACCATCTCTGAGCTCTATACACATTGATTTGAGTTCAGTCGGAGATCAGACTCTGATGAATTCTATGGTGGATCTTTGTGAAATCTGATCATGTTTTGTTCTATGGTTGGACTGCAGCTGCCACCCATCATTATACAGCCTGAACTGTACACATCACTGCCTTTATTAATGGTTACACAGCCATGTGGGGGGTCTGTTATAAATCCATGTTACAAATGCTAACTCCCATCATTACCCCCCCCCCCCCCCCTCACAGGTTTCTGGGACTCTGGTTACACCTTTATATATTTATTTTATATTTTAGAGGGTAAAAGTAAACTTTTAGCTGTGGGAGGAGCCTGGTGGGCCGAGTTTGTCCATGGATTTTTTTTTTTTATGTCTCCAACAATGAGATCTCCCTGTTATAAATCCCAGCTCTGTTCCTGTCCACCTGGAAGTGTGTGGTGTCCCCGCCCACCTTTGTGTGTTCCCAGCTCCTCCCATTATACGCAGGGATGGTGGGAACCCTATAATGGTCTCAGCAGGTGTGCAGACCTTGTTCCAGATCTTATTCACCCCTGTTATATGGTGACAACACTCGTTCATGTTTTCCAATTGTGCTCCTGCGTTGTCACCTTGTCACACAGGCTTTAGATGGAGGCTACAAGTGGCCATTTCAACATACACGACACGGTCCCTGGGTAAACATTCCCCCCCCCCACCTCCTCCCCCAATCCACTTAACTATTTGTGGGCGGCGTGGGCTGAAGGGGGCAGCTGCTTTAAGCCCCACAACAATGACTGGGCCTGGGGCAGCTGCCCCTTTTGCCCTGTGTTAAAGATGGCCCTGCACTGTTGTCACTATCAGAAACCCGCCCTGAGAAATGCCATGCAGCCATCGCTGGAGTGGATGGAGACAGGAAGTGACTGCAAAGATACTGCAGGAGATCAGCATCACTGAGATACAAAAAGACCCCAATGTTATCCAGATGTGGTTTATATCTAGTTTTACCTTCACCAGAACATTTTATAATGGCGGACCTTCCTTGTACCTCACCTAGTAGCGGCGGGCTGAAGGGGCAGCTGCTTTAAGCCCCACGACAATGACGGGGCCTGGGGCAGCTGCCCCTTTTGCCCTGTGTTAAAGATGGCCCTGCACTGTTTTCACTATCAGAAACCCGCCATGAGAAATGCCATGCAGCCATGGATGGGGTTTATATCTAGTTTTACCTTCACCAGAACATTTTATAATGGTGGACCTTACTTGTACCTCAATTATTAGCGGCGGGGTGGGGGGCGCAGCGGCCCGGTGACGCCCAACAATCCGCTGTTAATGAAAAGTAAACAATATTCCAATTAACAGGCTGGTAATAAATAATGTGGAAAGACAAAGTAAGGGCGGCAGCAGTCCAGGGTGGACGGGGCGTTGCTGGGGTGACCCGCTCTTTGTGCTGGCACCATGCCTGGGTGGTGTGTGCGGTCGCCTGGTATCATGCCGTCTCGTTCTCCCTGGCAGTGATTAAGCCGGGCAGCGCAGCGTGCAATGCGGGGGGACGAGCCCAGACACGCTGGCTGATGGCTTTTATAAGATGTGACCTGGGGAGTGCAGGACCAGAACCCCCAGTGACACCGGACGGCCGCGAATGTGGTGAGAGCGACCGCTATTTTGTTTCTTTAATACAGATATTAGAGGAAAATTGTTACATTTGTTTGTTTGTTGGAAAATCCCTGTTATCTGGCTGAAAATGGGGGAGGAGAGGGAGGTGAAGTGTATCTAACCCAGAGAAGAAAAATGTCATACAGTATATTGCAGCGTACCAGTCCTTAGATCGTAGCGCCAAATGTCCCGTATCTTGGGGGACAGTCCTGAGATTTGAGTCACTGTTCTGCAGTGTATCCTACAGTGTCCATGTCCCACGGTGTGCCCCGCAGGCTGTCCCGAAGTGCCCATTTTCCACAGTGTCCATGTCCCACAGTGTGTCCTGCTGTGCCCAAGTCTCGCAGGCTGTGCCCATGTCCCGTAGGCTGTCCCGCAGTGCCCAAGTCCCAGAGTGCCCATGTCCTGCAGTGCCCATAGGCTATGCCCATGTCCCACCGTGCCCTAGTCCCACAGACTGTTCCCAAGTCCCGCAGTATCTATGTCCCGCAGGCTGTCCCGAAGTGCCCATGTCCACAGGCTGTCCCGCAGTGCACATGTCCCACAGTGCCCATGTACCATAGGCTGTGCCCAAGTCCTGCAGTGCCCCTGTCCCACAGGCTGCCCTGCAGTGCCCATGTACTGCAGGCTGTGTCAAAGTCCCGCAGTGCCCATGTCCCACAGGCTGTGCCGCAATGCCCACATCCATAGTCTGTCCCACAGTGCCCATGTCCTGCAGGCTGTGCCCAAGTCCCACAGTGCCCATGTCCTGCAGTGCCCATGTCCATAGGCTATCCCGCAGTGCCCATGTCCCGCAAGCTGTGCCCAAGTCCTGCTGTGCCAATGTCCTGCAGCCTGTCCTGCAGTTCCCATGTCCCGCAGGCTGTCACGCAGTGCCCATGTCCCGCAAGCTTTTACCGCAGTGCCTATGTCGCGCAGTGCCCATGTCCACAGGCTGTCCTGCAGTGCCCATGTCCAGCAGGCTGTGCCCAAGTCTCACAGGCTGTCCTGCGGTTCCCATGTCACGCAGGCTGCCGGTGTCATTATTAGAGTGACAGTGCATATTTTTAGCACTGATTACTGTAGTAATGTCACTGGTCCCCCCAAAAGTGTCAAAAATGTCAGTTAGGGGTCTGATCTGTCTGCCGCAATCCCGTTAAAAATCGCAAATCGCCGCCATTACTAGTAAAAAAAAAAAAAAAAAAACAATAAAAATTACATAAATCTTTCCCGCAGTTTGTAGACGCGATAACTTTTGCACAAACCAATCAAAATACGCTTATTGCGATTTTTTTTTACCAAAAATATGTAGCAGAAAACAAATTGGTCTAAAATGTTAAAAAATTTTGATTTTAAATTTTTTTGGGAATGTCCTTTAGCAGATGGTGAAAAATATTGTTTTTTTTCAAAATTGTCGCTTTTTTTTGCTTATAGCGCAAAAAATAAAAAATCGCAGAGGTGATCAAATACCACCAAAAGAAAGCTCTGTTTGTAGGGAAAAAAGGACATTCATTTTATTTGGGTACAGCATCGCACGACCGCGCAATTGTCAGTTAAAGTATTGCAGTGCCGAATCGCAAAATATGGCCTGGTCATTAAGGGGGCAAATTCTTCCGGTCCAGAAGTGGTTAATGGCATCCCAGTCTTAGTCCGTAGGGTTCAATATTGAGTTGGCCCCCCCTTTGCAGCTATAACAGCTTCATCTCTTCTGGGAAGGCTGTCCACAAGGTTTAGGAGTGTCTATGGGAATGTTTGACCATTCTTCCAGAAGTGCATTTGTGAGGCACTGATGTTGGACGAGAAGGGACTACTTTGAAGTCGACCGATATCGTTTTTTTAATGCCGATACCAATATTTTGGTCATCGGATATCGGTATCGGCCGATATTTTCGGACATGTAAAAAAAAAAGATTTTTTTTATTTTTTGATTTCCAAAGGTAATCCTTGTGGGGGGATCTGGGGGGGGGTCTAAAAGACCCCAAACCCCTCTCTTGGCACTGAAAAGCATTCAAAACCCCAAGTTTGGCTGTTTTGAATGCTGTCAGTTCTTTTTTAATTTGCCGCCGAGTACCCGGAAGTGATGTCATGACATCACTTCCGGGTTTTTACATGGAGACCCGATCAGAGCCGAATGCGACTTTGATTGGGTTTTCTCTTCGGCGGCCGTGCAGGTAGGATGCCCGGGTCTCCCGGTGGGACGTCCCCTCCCGCTACTTGTAATGACAGCCGAGCGGCTTCTCAGCTGCATCAGTTGTCATTACAAGACAGCTGACCGTCGGCTATGGATGCCGGTACCGGGGTGATGTCTCTAGCTGCAGGCATGACTCTGGTACTCGTACTCGGCAATATCAGTAACCTCCGGGGCCGATTCTAATACAGTGCCTTGTGAAAGTATTCGGCCCCCTTGAACTTTGCGACCTTTTGCCACATTTCAGGCTTCAAACATAAAGATATAAAACTGTATTTTTTTTGTGAAGAATCAACAACAAGTGGGACACAATCATGAAGTGGAACAAAATTTATTGGATATTTCAAACTTTTTTAACAAATAAAAAACTGAAAAATTGGGCGTGCAAAATTATTCAGCCCCTTTACTTTCAGTGCAGCAAACTCTCTCCAGAAGTTCAGTGAGGATCTCTGAATGATCCAATGTTGACCTAAATGACTAATGATGATAAATAGAATCCACCTGTGTGTAATCAAGTCTCCGTATAAATGCGCCTGCACTGTGATAGTCTCAGAGGTCCGTTTAAAGCGCAGAGAGCATCATGAAGAACAAGGAACACACCAGGCAGGTCCGAGATACTGTTGTGGAGAAGTTTAAAGCCGGATTTGGATGCAAAAAGATTTCCCAAGCTTTAAACATCCCAAGGAGCACTGTGCAAGCGATAATATTGAAATGGAAGGAGTATCAGACCACTGCAAATCTATGAAGACCTGGCCGTCCCTCTAAACTTTCAGCTCATACAAGGAGAGGACTGATCAGAGATGCAGCCAAGATCGCAAAGTTCAAGGGGGCCGAATACTTTCGCAAGGCACTGTATATCGGCCCTCTATATATCGGTGTTGCCAATAATCGGTCGATCCCTACTTTGAAGTAGTTGCGACTTGAAGTCGCACAGATATGAAAGGTACTCATTGGAAATCATGGAGTACGACTTGTCATGCAACTTTGCAGTCCCAAATCGCAGGACAAGTCGCACAAGTGTGAAAGGGGCCTTAGTCTTGAAGTGGTTAATATACACGGATTGAGATTTTTTAGCAGGATACATTTTGTCCTAAATTTATGAAGAAATTGTGATGTGTTTTGTAGCAGAAAGTAAAAAATGTAGAGGTGATCAAATACCACCAAAAGAAAGCGCCATTTGTATGAAAAAAATGATATCGATTTCATTTGGGTACAGCGTCGCACAACCGCGCAATTGTCAGTCAAAGTAGCGCAGTGCTGAATAAGCAAAAGGGGGTAAAAACTTCCAGGACTGAAGTGGTTAAGAAAACTGTATACAGTGAGACATAATGACAAACATACTGCACATAGATTTACTTAATGAGGGTTGTAGTCCATCAGAATGCCCCCCCCCCTCGGATGAGGCCGCTGGCGCTTTGACCTTGTCGGGGGCGCGCGGTTGCCAGGCTGGGGATGCTCTGAACTAATCCCGGTATGTTTAATAATCAATGAAGGATCGGAGTCATCTCCACAAACAATGGACAAGTTCTGACTTGCAGCCGTCTCTCTTATCTCCGTCCCCGGCGTGACGCGGGTCAGTGCGCGGCTGGCAGGGGACTCGGTCACTTCTCTCTACCAGCGACAGACTGTCCCGGAGCGTGCCGCCATCACTGTCACATATCTGTATATAACCTTTCATATTCCGCACATTCCAGCAAAAAAGAAAAAGGATGTCCTGAATTTTTCCACAAAATATATTCACAACAATTTGTTTTGTCGCCCAACTCACCAGGATTCAGCTAAAAAGAAAAACGTATAAGGCTGCCTACGCGTTTCAGAAGTTCCTCAGACGCGGCGCTGAACACAGACCCGCCCTGTGACGCGGATCGCCATTTCCAGAGTGCAGCCGGTGAGTTCTTTTATCTTTCTGTTCTGAATTGTAACATTGTATCTTCCTCATAGTGATACTTCTTCTGTGTCATTCTCCTATCCTGCTGGGGGGTTGTTTGATAAATATTCACCGGACACTTTATTAGGTACACCTTGCTAGTAGCGGGATGGACCCCCTTTTGCGTTCCTTCTTGGTGGCATAGATACAACAAGGTGCGGGAAACTTTCCTCAGAGATTTTGCTCCATAGTGACATGATAGCATCACGCAGTTGCTGCAGATTTATCGGCTGCACATCCATGATGCCAATCTCCTGTTCCACCACATCCCAAAGGTGCTCTATTGGATGAGATATGGTACATAGTTAGCATAATTAGGCCTCTTTTAGACAGGTAGCAGTGCTTACAGCCCTCTGAAAAGTGATCCATTGTAGATCACTTTTCAGAGGGCAGTAGAATAGCGGCTAATAGGCATCCAGGAGACGCTACCACCGCCTCCTGACACCTGATTTTCTTATGTTTTTGATATCTGGGGGTGCAGTAAAAAAGTCAGAGGTCATAAAGTCAACAGTGTTAGAGGGTCATAGACAGTCTATCAAACAGTGTCACAGCCTGGGAAACACTATTAAACAGAGCCTGTGCCCCCTTATATCAGATGTCCCTATCAGAGTCCCCCTTTACATCATGGACTACTCATTAAAGTGCCCCCTTACATCAGGTGTCCCCATCAAGAGTCCCCCCTTATGTCAGATGTCTCTATCAAGAGTACCCTTTTACCTCAGGTATCCCAATCAAGAGTTCCCCCTTACATCAGGTGTCCCAATCAAGAGACCCCCCCCTTACATCAGTTGTCCCCATCAAGAGACCCCCCTTACATCAGGTGTCCCCATCAAGAGACCCCCCTTACATCAGGTGTCCCCATCAAGAGACCCCCCCTTACATCAGGTGTCCCCATCAAGAGACCCCTTACATCAGGTGTCCCCATCAAGAGACCCCCCCCCCCCTTACATCAGGTGTCCCAGTCAAGAGTCTCCTCTTACATCAGATGTCTCTATCAAGAGTACCCTTTTACCTCAGGTGTCCCAATGAAGAGTCTCCTCTTACATCAGGTGTCCCCCTTTAAGAGTTCCCCCTTACATCAGGTGTCCCCATCAAGAGTCTCCTCTTACCTCAGATGTCCGCATCAAGAGTGCCCCTTTACATCAGGTGTCCCCATCAAGAGTCCCCCCTTATGTCAGATGTCTCTATCAAGAGTACCCTTTTACCTCAGGTATCCCAATCAAGAGACCCCCCTTACATCAGTTGTCCCCATCAAGAGACCCCCCCTTACATCAGGTGTCCCCATCAAGAGACCCCCCCATCTTACATCAGGTGTCCCCATCAAGAGACCCCCCCCCCTTACATCAGGTGTCCCCATCAAGAGTTCCCCCCTTACATCAGGTGTCCCCATCAAGAGTCTCCTCTTACCTCAGATGTCCCCATCAAGAGTTCCCCCCCTTACATCAGGTGCCCCCATCAAGAGTCCCCCCTTATGTCAGATGTCTCTATCAAGAGTTCCCTTTTACCTTAGGTGTCTCAATTAAGAGTCTTCTCTTACATCAGATGTCCCCCCATCAAGAGTCCCCCCTACATCAGATGTCCCCATCGAGAGTGCCTCTTACATCAGGTGTCCCCAATAGAGTCCCCCCTACATCAGATGTCCCCATCGAGAGTGCCTCTTACATCAGGTGTCCCCAATAGAGTCCCCCCTTACATCAATTGTCCCCATCAGAGTGTCCTCTACATAGATTGTCCTCTAAGTGCCTCCTTACATCAACTGTCTGCTTAAGACTGGCTCATTGATCAATGGATGCACTCTCAGAGACCTGGGGGGCACAACTAAAATCTGGGGGGCACAGCCCACCCCAGCACCCCCCCTAGATCCGGCCCTCTTGTGGGACTGTGCTGCAACCTGCAATCCAAGCTCACAATTGTGGTGCAGCCCCATTGATCTCAATGGGCACGTTTGACAGGAGGTGCCGCCCATTAAACTCTGCAGATTGAGTTAAAAATTCTGCAGCCGCCAAGCAAAGCACCGCGGATGCGGACTGTGTACAGTCTTATCAGGAGCTGTAATGTTAGCTGGACTGCTGCAGGGGAAGGGGGTGGTGTTAAAACTGCGGCCCAACTGCCTGTTTTTATTGCCTACCCTCCCCAGCCAACTGTGTGAAAGATCCCTTAGGGCGCTGAGATCAGCAGCGCTGAGATAAGAAACAGGAAAAAAAAAAAAGGGAAATCAATAAATAGATAATGCACAAAGCAAGCTAAGCTTAGGCATCTACAGTGAGGGAAAAAAGTATTTGACCCCCTGCTGATTTTGTATATTTGCCCACTGACAAAGAAATGATCAGTCTATAATTTTATTGGTCGGTTTATTTTACCAGTGAGAGACAGAATAAAAACAAAAATATCCAGAAAAACGCATTTCAAAAAAGTTATAAATCGATTTGCATTTTATTGAGTGAAATAAGTATTTAACCCCTTATCAATCAGCAAGATTTCTGACTCCCAGGTGTCTTCTATACAAGCTGAGATTAGGAGAACTCTCTTAGACTTGGTTCACACTGGGGCGGCATGGCTCCGTACTACTTCGGGGGCGACTTGTGCATTCCCATGCACCACGACTTTGGAGCGACTTGCAAGGACTTCACATAATGGAAGTCTTTGCAAGTCGCTCCAAGGTTGCCCGAAGTAGTACAGGACCCTTTTTCTAAGTCGGAGCGACTTGTGTCGCTCCTATTAGAACGGGTCCTGTAGCAGTCAAGGGAGCGCAACTTGTCAGGCTGACAAGTCGCGCTGGTGTGAATGGAATCTTAAAGGGAGTGCTCCTAATCTCAGCTTGCTACCTGTATAAAAGACTCCTGTCCACAGAAGCAATCAATCAGATTCCAATCTCTCCACCATGGCCAAGACCAAAGAGATGTCCAAGGATGTCAGGGACAAGATTGGAGACCTACACAAGGCTGGAATGGGCTACAAGACCATCGCCAAGCAGCTTGGTGAGAGGGTGATAACAGTTGGTGCGATTATTCGCAAATGGAAGAAACACAAAATAACTGTCAGTCTCCATCGGTCTGGGGCTCCATGGAGGATCTCACCTCGTGGAGTTTCAATGACTATGAGAATGGTGAGGAATCAGCCCAGAACCATACAGGAGAATCTTGTCAATGATCTCAAGACAGCTGGGTTTGCTAATGAACATCTGAATGACTCAGAGGAGAACTGGGTGAAAGTGTTGTGGGCAGAGGAGACCAAAGTCGAGCTCTTTGGCATCAACTCAACTCGCCGTGTTTGGAGGAGGAGGAATGCTGTCTATGACCCCAAGAACATCATCCCCACCATCATACATGGAGGTGGAAACAATGTGCTTTGGGGGTATTTTCCGCTAAGGGGATAGGACAACTTTATCACATCAAAGGGACGATGGACGGGGCCATGTACCATCAAATCTTTGGTGAGAGCCTCCTTCCCTCAGCCAGGGCATTGAGAATGGGTCCATGGATGGGTATTCCAGCATGACAATGACCCAAAACACACGGCCAAGGCAACAAAGGAGTGGCTCAAGAAGAAGCACATTAAGGTCCTGGAGTGGCCTAACCAGTCTCCAGACCTTAATCCCATAGAAAATCTGTGGAGGGAGCTGAAGGTTCGAGATACCAAACGTCAGCCTCAAATCCTTAATGACTTGGAGAGGATCTGCAAAGAGGAGTGGGACAAAATCCCTCCTGAGATGTGTGCAAACCTGGTGGCCAACTACAAGAAACGTCTGACCTCTGTGATTGCCAACAACGGTTTCTCCACCAACTACTAAGGGGGTCAAATACTTATTTCACTCATTAAAATGCAAATCAATTCATAACTTTTTTGAAATGCGTTTTTCTGGATATTTTTGTTGTTATTCTGTCTCTCACTGGTAAAATAAACCGACCAATAAAATTACAGACTGATCATTTCTTTGTCAGTAGGCAAACGTACAAAATCAGCAGGGGATCAAATACTTTTTTTCCCTCACTGAAGTCACACAACTTTCACCCATTCTTCTTATGGCATGTGGAAAATGTGTGAATCTTGGGTGAAAACATTGAAAATAAAACCCCAAAATGTCATCCACTAAGTGTGTACATCCACTTTAACCTCTTCCTGCCTGCGCTATAGCCAAAAGACGGTTATAGACTCGCAGAGACTGCGAGCCAGGCCTTCTCATCCAACATCAGTGCCTGACCTCACAAATGCTCTTCTGGAAGAATGGTCAAACATTCCCATAGACACTCCTAAACCTTGTGGACGGCCTTCCCAGAAGAGTTGAAGCTGTTATAGCTGCAAAGGATGGGCCAACTCAATATTGAACCCAAATTCATGTGCGTGTAAAGGCAGGTGTCCCAATATTTTTGGTAATATAGTGTATCTGTGCAATGTGGACAGTCATAATCTCCACCAGGGGCACATGTGACAGGGTGACAATGCAGGAGCATAATTGGGAGACAAGGACATAGCGTTGTCACCCTATAACAGGAAGTGCCCCAACAAGGACCTCCAGGGATTATTTTAATGAAAGCTGCAGATTTAAAAAGACTGAAAATGACTATTAAAAAAAAATTATTTTTTTGTCCCCCTTAGATGATGGAGGACCACCCTGATTCCCTCCCACAGGCCGTGCTGGCCCAGCTGAGCCAGGTTGCAGGAGAAGTCCCAGGACAGACGTCCTCCAGGTCACCCGCCCTCATGTCTCGCAGGAGCTCGCACTGCCTAGAAATGGTCCCTCGCTCGCTTATGCGTTTGAGAAGCATAGAGGAGCGCCACGCCGCGTTCTCCCGCCGGAGCTCCGTGGTCAGCAACGTTCCGTTTTCCCGCAAGAACTCTCTGTGCGCCATGGGGCCGAACAGGCGCCTTTCTATAGGACCCTGGGCCCACTTCGGACGGGTCAGCTTCTCCGGACTTCCCCTCTATCAGCCCATCAAGGAGATCTGGTACGAGAATACCTACAAGACCGGACCGGACCAAGGCTGCAGGTTCAACCTAAGCCGGGCCCAGAAGGTTCTGGAGGCGGTGCTGAGGAACTACCTGGCCGACATTGACTACAGCGCTGTCACCAGCGGGCAGCGGGCCCAGAACCTGTCCGACCTGATCCGCAGCAGGATGAAGGAGCACTGTCCTCCCCGATACAAGGTGGTGTGTAACGTCATCCTGGGCCAGATGGGCAGCCAAGGCCTGAGGGTGGCCAGCCGTTCCCTTTGGGACCCCCAGACCGATAACTTTGCATCCGCCACGTATTGCAACCCCACCTTATTCGCTGTTGCCATGGTGCATGGATCCTATTATGAGTGACATCTGAAGACGTCCCATCCGGGAATAGAATGACCACATTTCTCATTGTATTCATTCTTGTGCAAACTGTGTCGTGTTATAAAGACTGCTCACTGCTGCTCCCTCTCCTTGTGCCGGAGGACTGGTCTGGTCTCCGCCCTCTCCTGTAGTTTCTGTAATGGGTGGAGTCTGCTAGGCCCCTCCCACAACTCTGCACTCCCTCCATGTGCAGGATGACTGGTCTGGTCTCCGCCCCTTCCATTCGTTTCTGTAGTGTGCTAGGCCTCTCCTACAACTTTGCTCTCCATGTGCAGGATGACTGGTCTGGTCTCCGCCCCTCCTGTAGTTTATATAGTGGCTGGAGTCAGTCTGCTAGGCCCCTCCCACCACCCTGCGCTCTGTCCATGTGCAGGGTGGTCTGGCCTCCACCCCTTCCTTTAGGTTCTGTAGTGGGTGGGGTCTGCTGCACCCCGCCCACAACTCTGCTCCCTCGCCTTGTGCAGGGGGACTGGTCTGGTCTCCACCCTCTCCTGTAGTTTCTGTAGTGGGTGGAGTCTGCTAGGCCCCTCCCACAACTTTGCACTCCCTCCATGTGCAGGGTGACTGGTCTGATCTACGCCCCTTCCTTTAGTTTTTGTAGTGAGTGGAGTCTGCTAGGCCCCTCCCACAACCCTGCTCTGTCTCCATGTGCAGGGTGACTGGTCTGGTCTCCACCCCTTCCTTTAGGTTCTGTAGTGGGTGGGGTCTGCTGCACCCCAACCACAACTCTGCTCCCTCTCCTTGTGCAGGATGACTGGTCTGGTCTCCACCCTCTCCTGTAGTTTCTGTAGTGGGTGGAGTCTGCTAGGCCCCTCCCACAACTCTTGTTCTGTCTCCACGTGCAGGGTGACTGGTCTGGTCTCCGCCCCTTCCATTAGTTTCTGTAGTGTGCTAGGCCTCTCCTACAACTTTGCTCTCCATGTGCAGGACTGGTCTGGTCTCCGCCCCCTTCCTCTAGGTTCTGTAGTGGGTGGGGTCTGCTGCACCCCACCCACAATTCTGCTCCCTCTCCTTGTGCAGGGTGCCTGGTCTGGGGATCTCCACCCCTTCCTTTAGTTTTTGTAGTGAGTGGAGTCTGCTAGGCCTCTTCCACAAGTTTGCTCTCCATGTGCAGAGTAACTGGTCTGGTCTCCGCCCCTTCTGTAGTTGGTGGAGTCTGCTAGACCCCTCCCACAACTCTGCTCTCTTTGTACAGGTTGACTGGTTTGGTCTCTGCCCTTTCCTGCAGTGCAGAGATCCTCAAAACTACAGCCCTCCAGCTGTTGAGGAACTACACATCCCATTAGGCATTGTAAAACTCTGACATTCACAGACCTGACAAGGTATGATGGTAATTGTAGTTCCTGAACAACTGGAGGGCCGTAGTTTGAAGACCCCTGCTGTAGTGGGTGGAGCCTGCTGGGCCCCTTCCACAGCTCTGCTCTCCTTGTAAAGGGTGACTGGTCTTGTCTCCACCCCTCTCCTGTAGTAGGTGGGGCCTCCTAGGGTCCCCTACAGCTCTGCTCACCCTTTATGCAGGGTGACTGGTCCTGTCCATGCCACCTCCAACAGTTCTGTAGTGGGTGGAGCCTGATGGGCCCCACCCACAGCTCTGCTCTCTGCACAGGCAACAAAGCACAGCGATGAGGTCACTGCTGTTTTTGCAAGGCAATATCTGGGTTTGCAAAGACATTTGCTGCACACCGAGAGCATTTCTCCTTTGTGGTCAGTATAGAATGTATTTCAATGAATGTTTTTGGGACTGGAGGTCACCTTTAAATTAAGGCACTAAACCAGGGAGCTATCCAGCTGAAAAATATTCCCCTACCGAGCTATTTCAGTGTAAACCCAATTACTAAAATATTATAGAAGTGTAATCTCAATTAAAAATAAATCTACATTTTCAGCTGTTATTAAAATAATTCCTGTTATATAGGGTGACAACGCTCTGTCCTCTGCTCCTACGTTGTCACCCCAACACCTGGGCTTCCAATGGAGACTACAGGTGACCATTTCAGCACCCATCATACAGACCTGGTCCACCGTCACCATCAGGAAACCCGCCCTGAGAAACAACATGCAGCCATCACTGGAGTGCATGTAGGCAGGAAGTGGCTGCAAAGAGGTTGCAGGCGAACAGCATCACAGAGAGCGAACAAAGTTATGAAGGAAGGTGAAAACAATAGAATGGAGAAAGAAGAGTATACTCCGTCCGGCCTTTAGGAAGTGCAGAATTAGGGACCCTGTTAGGTGGTCTGTGAAAACCTTGGAGGGGATTAAGAACTCAGTGACTGAAGATAAATTCTTATTTATGAATGAATTGCGGTGTTTCCAGAAATGTATTTAATAGCTTACAGCACGCTGACACTTGTTTGGTTAGTTTAATGAGCACTGATTATTGTAATGTTTTCTTAAAGCAGAGCTCCAGGAATAAAGAGACATATGATGCAGGGTGTCAGTGGTGGTATTTTATTCCCAAGTCTCCTCTATTTTATTACCTGTTGATCCTGTCAAGAGATCAGTTTCCATTCCCTGTCCAGGCCAAGCTGTCCCAGTGACCGTTAAAAGGGTTGGAAGAAGTGACATATTAGGGACCTGGGAAGGAGAGGTCTGCACTGGGGCGGAGAGGTCTGCACTGGGGCGGAGAGGTCTGCACTGGGGCAGTAGGGGACTATACTGTCAGTCTATCCTTCAGAAAGGTCTGATGGGTCTGTACTGGGAAAGGGGGCACTATTCCTCCCACCGACACCAATGATGGAGTACTATTCCTCCCACCGACACCAATGATGGGGCACTATTCCTCCCACCGACACCAATGATGGGGCACTATTCCTCCCACCGACACCAATGATGGGGCACTATTCCTCCCACCGACACCAATGATGGGGCACTATTCCTCCCACCGACACCAATGATGGGGCACTATTCCTCCCACCGACACCAATGATGGGGCACTATTCCTCCCACCAACACCAATGATGGGGCACTATTCCTCCCACCGACACCAATGATGGGGCACTATTCCTCCCACCGACACTAATGATGGGGCACTATTCCTCCCACCGACACTAATGAGGGGGCACTATTCCTCCCACCGACACTAATGAGGGGGCACTATTCCTCCCACCGACACCAATGATGGGACACTATTTCTCCCACCGACACCAATGATGGGACACTATTCCTCCCACCGACACCAATGATGGGACACTATTCCTCCCACCGACACCAATGGGACACTATTCCTCCCACCGACACCAATGATGGGACACTATTCCTCCCACCGACACCAATGATGGGACACTATTCCTCCCACCGACACCAATGATGGGGCACTATTCCTCCCACTGACACCAATGATGGGGCACTATTCCTCCCACTGACACCAATGATGGGGCACTATTCCTCCCACTGACACCAATGATGGGACACTATTCCTCCCACTGACACCAATGATGGGGCACTATTCCTCCCACTGACACCAATGATGGGACACTATTCCTCCCACTGACACCAATGATGGGACACTTTTCCTTCCACTGACACCAATGATGGGACACTATTCCTCCCACTGACACCAACATTGGGACACTTTTCCTCCCACTGACACCAATGATGGGACACTTTTCCTTCCACTGACACCAGTGATGGGGCACTATTTCTCCCACTGACACCAGTGATGGGGCACTTTCTACTCCCACTGGCCACAATCCAGCCCTGGCTCTTGGTCTAGAATAGTTTGCAGACTCTACTGTAGGAAGAACGGATTAGTCGCATACACCCAATGCAATTTTAAAAACCGTTTTCCGCAACAGTCAAGCCAATGTGGAATAATTTAAAAAGTTCAATCATTTGTACAGATTATTCATCAATTCATATCCATCAACACGTCCACACAGGGTGCAATGTGTCAGATCAACATATTTATTCATTTTTTGTAAAAAATGGTTTTATTTCACTTTCCCTGTTCGATTTATGTGATCCAAGAAAACAAAATACATTTAAAAATAAATACAATTCTTTATAAATAAAACATAAATAAACCTCATAATTAAGGAATGGAAGAACAAACAAAAAAGCTTCATGAGAGACGCGCTGAACCTTCACGGATCTCGTACCGTGAAACTAAAGCAAAAAACTTCAAGTAATGGCCTGGACTGGGCAGGCTTCTCGTGAGGACAACGGTGTTGGGGATGTCCAGCTGCCTTCAAAAAACACCCCAACATGTAGCGTTTCAGAAGAAAAAAAAAATAAAAAATAAAAATTACGGGTCAGTGGGGTGGGGGCAAGTTAAAGTGCCGTGATAAATGAGGACGCCGCCGACCCGCACAAACGGCGTTCCAATTCACAGAGTCAACCCTTCGTCTCTGAAAGGGTCTTTGGTAATGATAAAGTAATAAGACTTCCATAGATTGTGTTCCATTTTCATGAGAAAATAAGTTTTGCTTACAACAGCAAATTCCAAAATAAAAATTTGCCTTTGGTAACTTAGGATAGGGAGGTGAGGTGAGGGGGTGAGTGCCCGTTGTCACAGGGTGAAGGGCTCTCCAACGTAGACTGGCACAGCAAGCAAAGCCGATGGTAACAGGGATTCTGGTTTAATAACCAAGGCAGCCGGTGACACCATTAAAATGAGTCTATGCCACCCCAAGCACAGCTAAGCCAAGGGGAAATATTGGGATATATAGGTGGTAAATACAAGATTCTTAAACCCTAGGCCACATTTCTCAAACCGGGTTTATTGGAACCTTGGGGTTCCTTCAGGAGGCTAAAATGGGGCTTTCCTTGAGCTATAGCCGATTGACCTGATGGTTGCTAGGCCAACTCCACTTGGCAGAGCCAGCCTCATGACACCCAACAATCTTAACTGTAAGGCCAACATTCTGGCCTCCAATGCAAGAAGCATTCCTCCCACCGACCAACACATTTTAGTGGGAGGGGGGATTACCTGAGAATTTCAGGGGTTCCTCTGGTGTAAATATTGAAAGACCGCTTCTAGGCCAATAAAAAAATGAGAGCCCAGTTGAATTGAGAAAATATTTTGCCCAAGATTGAGGTTGGTAGGGCAATGTTGGCCAATTTCTCCCAACTTAGAGGTTCTGTTTGTAGGGTGTTCATATTGACTTTCCACCACTTTAATGGCACATGGACGCTGGTTCTCAGATTCAGGTCAGTAGGGAGAGGTTTCCTAAACGCTCAACTTTGAGGTTCTAGCTCCTTAGACCAACAAAACCAGAGCTCCCAGTTTGGAGAAAATGTTGCCCCAAGTTTTTCAACTAAGTTTCAGGTTGGTAGGGCAATGTTGGCCAATTTCTCCCAACTTAGAGGTTCTGTTTGTAGGGTGTTCATATTGACTTTCCACCACTTTAATGGCACATGGACGCTGGTTCTCAAGATTCAGGTCAGTAGATCGAGGTTTCCTAAATGCTCAACTGAGTTTCTAGCTCCTAGACCAACAAAACCAGAGCTCCCAGTTGAAAAACTTGGGCAACATTTTTTTCCAAATTCTTTAACCAAGTTTCACATTGGTAGGACAATGTTGCCCAAATTCTCCAAATTGGAGGTTCCATTTGTAGGGTGCCCACATTGAATTTCCACCACATTTAATGTCTGGTCAATTGCACAGACACCGTATTAAACTAAGGTCACTCCATCTGCCGTGCCACCTTAAGGAAGCTGAAAACCGCCAAACGGTAGGAGAGAAAACCCACTAAAATTGGGCGTGAAGCAAGCCTTGGAGATATCCTATTAGAGGGCCTCTTTGGTGAATAGAGCTGTAAGATTATATATTGCACCAGGCGGGGGGGGGGGGGGGGGGATGTTCCATTCAAAGCCTGGACACTTCACTCAGCAGCTGCATAGCCATAAACTTTGGACTACTTGAAAGGGGCAGCTGTTTCTATTGTGTCATGAATGGAGGGGGGGGGTTGGACTCCCTTTGAGCAGCCACAATAAAAAGTTCAACAGAAATTTAGAGGCAGCAAGTCAACAGCTTAACCTGCCTGGTGTCACCAGATTAATCCCCATTGGATAGGCTGAAGCCTTGTGTGCATTGAAAGTTATCAGGCATCCTCGGACTGCGATCCCTTTGTTTGGTGTGCTGGTTGGACAGCCAGGAGAAGGAAATAAAAGTGTTTAACCCATAACCCAGATGAGAGAAGCACCACAAGTGGTGAGGATTTGGCAAGCATAGATTGTGCAGGGATTATAGGCGTTGGGTTCACGCCTGTAAAATATATAGAACAGAAGTGAAGGCAACTTAAGCATCTCGCTACAGTTTGTAGAAGTTTTCAGTGAAGCACCAAAAAGCTCCAAGGAGCCATTGGATTGTAGATTCAGAGTTCAGTTCTCTCCCGGACTGACCGGTTCACACATGTCCATAGGCTCGCAGCCCTCAAGGCAGGAAAGTCCAGATCTCAGTACAGGGCACAAAGAGGTCAACCATGGCAAGTGAGGAAAGTCTGGATTTAGGACTCCGCTTTCTGCTGCAGTAGCTTGAGGGTGTATTTCAGGCGGTGATACATGTCCAGGCTGCAGCCACTCTCCACCAGCGAGCTGAGCGCAAAAGTCTGGGAATTCCTATCCCGGTTGATGTAAGTGAGGAGATATACATCATGCGGCTTGCTGAGGATCAGCTTAGTGTGATCGTTGTAGAAATTCACCTGGGGGAGGAATAAGGGAGCCCATTAGATATAGTACAGGAAACCACTGACCAATGCATTTCACCTGGTATGGGGGGGGAAGCCTACTAGGAGCTTAATGATCAATATACTATTCCTAACATTTTATAGAAGTGTAGGTGGGCGGCAGGCCCGGCCCCCCCCACCCAAAAAAAGAGGCCCACCACCTCCATTGTAGGCTGACCTCCCCCGCAAAAAGGACCACCTCCATTGTAGGCTGGCATTCCCCCCCCCCCCCCAAAAAAGACCTCCATTGTAGGCTGGCATCCCCCCCCCCCCCAAAAAAAGACCTCCATTGTAGGCTGGCCTCCCCCGCAAAAAGGCTTACCACCTCCATTGTAGGCTGGCCTCCCCCAAAAAAGGCTTACCACCTCTATACAGAAAATCTGAACTTATTGGTTCAGCACTACCATACATCCATTAAGTGCCCTTCAATAAAATAGTGATGCCACTACAGATGCCAGCCAGTGCTGAACCTGCTCATAGTCCACCTTGAACTAGCGACCAAGGAAGCCACTGTTTTGAAGCAAAGCAGTGACAGGTACTCTTTATGGAGGGATCGGGGGGAATGTGACAGTAATAGGAGTGACAGGTACTCTTTATGGAGGGATCAGGGGAATGTGACAGTAATAGGCAGTGACAGGTACTCTTTATGGAGGGATCGGGGGGAATGTGACAGTAATAGGCAGTGACAGGTACTCTTTATGGAGGGATCGGGGGGAATGTGACAGTAATAGGAGTGACAGGTACTCTTTATGGAGGGATCGGGAGGAATGTGACAGTAATAGGCAGTGACAGGTACTCTTTATGGAGGGATCAGGGGGAATGTGATAGTAATAGACAGTGACAGGTACTCTTTATGGAGGGATCGGGGGGGAATGTGACAGTAATAGGCAGTGACAGGTACTCTTTATGGAGGGATCGGGGGGAATGTGACAGTAATAGGAGTGACAGGTACTCTTTATGGAGGGATCGGGGGGGAATGTGACAGTAATAGGCAGTGACAGGTACTCTTTATGGAGGGATTGGGGGGGAATGTGACAGTAATAGGCAGTGACAGGTAATCTTTATGGAGGGATCGGGGGTCCAAGACACCAAACCCCTCCACTACACTTCAAAGTATTCAAAACTATGAAATCTGCATTTTTTGAATACTGACACTTTTAAATCGGCATGGCTGGTAGCTGAGTAAACCAGAAGTGACATTGCTTCCGGATTACATGATCGGAGACCCCAACAAAGTCAAATCCAGCTTTGTTCGGGACTAACCAGCCAGCGGACGTGCAGGGCGGCGAGGGGCGTGGTGTGTACGTCCCCTCCAGCTCGCTGGGATAACGGCCCAAGTGGCTGCTGAGCCACATCGGTTGTTCTCTCCAGAAAGCCAACCGTCGGCTCTAAAAACTGTACCATGGGGTGATGCCTCTAGCTGCACCCATCACTTCAACAGGCACGTCGGTTTGCAGAAGTGGTTAATGCTTTTATTGAGTGACTCTAGGAAATCTGGTTGCCAGATTGTGTGTTGGGGGGGGGGGGGGGGGGGAGGATCCCATTTCACCAGGAAATGGCAGCAGGAGGGTCATTGGGTTGGTCACATCCTCTAGATCAGTTCTAGTAATCCCTGCAGAAGCCATTAGAGCTATGTAGCCAATCCACCAGAGCTACCACAGACTTTTGGCAATGTGTGGCTTTGTAATGTGAAAGAATAGCGCCCCATGACTTGTGTTGGGAGAATTCTACGTGATCTCACCTGGAGCGTTCCGTTGTTGAACAGCATGAGCAGCGCATGTTCAGTCTTCACCCACTGCAGCAGCAATAGAAGAGGCTGACTCCCTTCTTCGTAACACGGCAGGTCTCCACCCTGAGCAGAGAAAACCCTTCAATGAGTCACAGGCAGACTTTCAGTCTTATAAAAAGTCCTATAAAAAGCAACGCTCAGCAAGCTTTCCTTAACACTTCACCAATAAACTATCCCAAGTATTGACCGAGGTGACAAGGTGAAAAGTGGTTCCATTTCCCTGACTTCTAGCTATCAGGAGGAACTGGTTGTGTGACATTCCTGGGCAGCGATTACTTGTCATAGCGAGATGTCTTCATTACATCTCACCACACCCCGAGACCGATTCTGTGAGCCATCTTCCTATAGAGAATCTGTACACTCTCCCTGTACTCTGGGCAACCCCCCCATACAGGGCCAGTGCACCCTTCCCTGTACTCTGGGCAATCCCCCCATACAGGGCCAGTGCACCCTTCCCTGTACTCTGGGCAACCCCCCCATACAGGGCCAGTGCACCCTTCCCTGTACTCTGGGCAACCCCCCCATACAGGACCTGTGCACTATTCCCTGTACTCTGGGCGACCCCCCCATACAGGACCTGCACACCCTTCCGTGTACTCTGGGCGACCCCCCCCATACAGGACCTGCGCACTCTCCCTGTACTCTGGGCGACCCCCCCATACAGGACCTGCACACCCTTCCCTGTACTCTGGGCAACCCCCCCATACAGGACCTGCACACCCTTCCGTGTACTCTGGGCGACCCCCCCATACAGGACCTGTGCACTATTCCCTGTACTCTGGGCGACCCCCCCCATACAGGACCTGTGCACTATTCCCTGTACTCTGGGCGACCCCCCCCATACAGGACCTGCACACCCTTCCGTGTACTCTGGGCAACCCCCATACAGGACCTGTGCACCCTTCCAGTACTCTGGGCAACCCAAATACACAGGACACCGTTCCAGTGGGCTATTTTCATTGCACCAGATTGTACTCTTCCTGTACTCTGGGCGACCCCCCCCCCCCCCCATACAGGACCAGTGCACCCTTCCTGTACTGGGTGACCCCCCCATACAAGACCTATGCACCCTTCCTGTACTCTGGGCAACCCCCCCATACAGGACCAGTGCACCCTTCCTGTACTCTGGGCAACCCCCCCATACAGGACCTGTGCACCCTTCCAGTAATCTGGGTGATGCCCATACAGGACCTGTGCACCCTTCCAGTAATCTGGGTGATCCCCATACAGGACCTGTGCACCCTTCCAGTAATCTGGGTGATGCCCATACAGGACCTGTGCACCCTTCCAGTAATCTGAGTGATGCCCATACAGGACCTGTGCACCCTTCCAGTAATCTGAGTGATGCCCATACAGGACCTGTGCACCCTTCCAGTAATCTGGGTGATCCCCATACAGGACCTGTGCACCCTTCCAGTAATCTGGGTGATCCCCATACAGGACCTGTGCACCCTTCCAGTAATCTGGGTGATGCCCATACAGGACCTGTGCACCCTTCCTGTAATTTGGGTACAAGGAGCACCCGATCAGCCGGAACACCAACTCAGTGATGAAACTGACATTTAAACACATCAGGAGATATTCAGCCACTAACCCCTCAGCTATAATCGGCTCAGTGAACAATTACACAGCTTGGCACACTATCAATTATTCAGCAATTTATTGAAGTCGTTTTGGATGCTGAAACTGCTCCTGTCCGGAAACTTCAGCCCACAATGAGCTGATGAAACCGATGGATCTGCCAGTGTATGGACAGCAGAAGAGACGGCTGAGAATGAGGCACAGATGGGGGAACCGTCACATTTCTCATATTGCAGAACGGAAAGTTCCAGTGCCGGTTTTGCATACATCCGGACGCCTGTGGCGACTATGTAAATCGCTTCATTTTCAGTTTTGCAATGCAAGCGTGAAATTCAAATGTCATCAGTGTCACACAGGACAGGCAATGGGGGACAGAGGAACAAAGGGTGGGGGGAAGGGACATCGCTCTCACCTTCATCAAGTTCTTCTCCATGTATGTGGCGAAATACTGCAAGACACTCATCTGGCCCTGCAGCTGCTCCGGGACCGCCGTGACCGGGAACACATAATGGCGGCTGTTTGTCAGATTGTAGTGAACGTTCCTAAATGGGGAGAAAATAAAATATGGTCTCTATAGCTGACAGGAACCAAGATGGACGACTCAAGACCACCTGTACCACAAGCCTGAAGCCACCTACCTGTGGTTGGCTGGCAGCACCATGTGGGTGCCATTGTTGAAGAGGACGCCAATGCAGCGATTTGACAGCTGGTACCCAAAACCGTACTTGTTGGAGTAATCCACCCATTTGCTCACCCACACAAAGTTGTCATGCCGGGAGAGGGAAGCCGGCTGTCCTTCACCTGTTGGCAGAAGTAGGCGTTAATCTCTAAATATCAAAAAAGGTGTCCCTTGCAGAGGATTACAGGTGTGCAGCCAATCACTCCTCTGGGGCAGGGCATAAATAAAGGCAATGGTCCAAAGACAGGGAAGCAAGCGGCAACCGGCTCCAAGGGAAGGGGCAAGGAGCAAGCAAGCGGCAACCGGCTCCAAGGGAAGGGGCAAGGAGCGAGCAAGCGGCAACCGGCTCCAAGGGAAGGGGCAAGGAGCGAGCAAGCTGCAACCGGCTCCAAGGGAAGGGGCAAGGAGCGAGCAAGCTGCAACCGGCTCCAAGGGAAGGGGCAAGGAGCGAGCAAGCTGCAACCGGCTCCAAGGGAAGGGGCAAGGAGCGAGCAAGCTGCAACAGGCTCCAAGGGAAGGGGCAAGGAGCGAGCAAGCTGCAACAGGCTCCAAGGGAAGGGGCAAGGAGCGAGCAAGCTGCAACCGGCTCCAAGGGAAGGGGCAAGGAGCGAGCAAGCTGCAACCGGCTCCAAGGGAAGGGGCAAGGAGTGAGCATGTAGCCAATGGTTCCCCACAGGCAGGGCGTTGCCATGAAGCCAACGGCTCCCCACGGGCAGGGCGTTGGCAAATTATGCAATATTTAGCCCCCTACCTGTTGGCATGGATGATAGGCAATCTTTGAGCACCTCGAGGGCAGTTTCCATAACTCCAGACGCCGTGATACAGTCTTCTAAAGCTGTGGACAAAAATAATTGTTAGGGATGAAGATTCTCATCTTGACAGTAAACCATAAATCTGCAACACTGCCACCACATTTGCCCAACTGATACTTACCATCGCTGCTGACCAGACTGCCACGAATAGATCTGGACACAGATTTCCCAGAAGCCTCTTCAGTTAGTGTTTCTACAGGGCTACAGCTACCCGTGAGAGCGTGACCAGCAACTGGGGAAACCTAAAGACAGAACAGGTGACATGGTTATTCCCAAACCAGAGAATTTGTAGAATATTACACGGAGCTTCTGCTTCTCTTCCCCCCCCCCCCCCCCCACCCCACCAATATTGGTCAAATTGGGTAAAGTGCAAGTGTTCCCTAGAGAGATTCTGGCCTCATTTCCTGGCACCACCAAGGAGGTGAAGGAGATAGCCCCAATTTCTCCTTAATTTAGGGTAATGGGAGTGAGTGGCCAACTGCTCCTCAAGGGAAGGGGTAGGTAGAGTGAGTAGCCAATGGCTCCCCAATGGAGGGGGCAGAGTGAGTGGCCAATGGCTCTTTAAGGGAAGGGCCACCAAGGTGAGAGCAAGTGACCCAACGGCTCCGCAAAGGCAGGGCAGTGAGTGAGCAGCCAATGGCTACTTAGGAGCAGGGAGTGAGTAGCCAATGCTCCTCAGACTGTAAAAACCCACATTAGACTAAAGAAAGCTGTACACAGTGGGAAGGGGTGCTCATAACTTACCTCATTCCCATCCACGGTCTTGTAGCTGAGCTGCCGGCAGATTGAGGTCTTTACAAGACCCGTCACCAGTTTCGAGATGTCATCCTTGTCCTCTGTGGGAACTTTCTTTGCTGCAGACAGAAATTTTTATTTCTTTAGAAACCAAGACTGAATGCAGATCAACTACAGAGCTCCAGCCCCAAGGATGAAGGATTTGGGATAAAGGTTAACATTTCTGCACATGCCCCGCACTCACCTTTTGCTTTGCTTTTTCCGAAAATACTCTTGGCGACTTTGGCGAAGAGGCTCTTGGCAGGATTTGGGGGGTGCAGGTCTGGGACCATCACGCAGCTACTAGGTGGCAGCCGGTCTGGAGTGTAACCCTGTAGGAGAACAGAGCGGTAAGTCATCTGTATAATGTACCCGTTTCTCAGATGGCAGCACCCAGAGGGTGGCCTACACACCTTGGTGAAGAATTCGTGATCCAGGATCTGTTCTAAGGTCAGCCGCTCGCTGGGGCTTCGCTTTAGGATCCCCATAAGGAGTTGCTTAGCAGCAGAGGAGAGGCAGGCGGGCAGTGTGTACTTCACCTGCTTGATACAGCGGTAGGTCTCCTTTAGGTCGGAGGTCTCAAAAGGTGGGGTGCCACACAACAATGTGTACCTGGAGGGGGAAAGGAAATACAGATTAGAAATTTCTTCAGAGCTGCAGCATCATGTGCCACCAGACCTCTTCCACCCATACCCAGCATTAACTGCCACCAGACAAACCCCCCTCCCCCCACAAACAGCATCAGGCACCCCAAAACCTCCCACATCAGGCAACCCCCAGACCTTGCCGCCCCTCCCCAAAGTCAGGCGACCGCCCAGACCTTGCGGCCCTTCCCCAAAGTCAGGCGACCGCCCAGACCTTGCCGCCCTTCCCCAAAGTCAGGCGACCGCCCAGACCTTGCCGCCCTTCCCCAAAGTCAGGCGACCGCCCAGACCTTGCCGCCCTTCCCCAAAGTCAGGCGACCGCCCAGACCTTGCCGCCCTTCCACCAAAGTCAGGCGACCGCCCAGACCTTGCCGCCCTTCCACCAAAGTCAGGCGACCGCCCAGACCTTGCCGCCTTTCCCCCAAAGTCAGGCGACCGCCCAGACCTTGCCGCCCTTCCCCCAAAGTCAGGCGACCGCCCAGACCTTGCCGCCCTTCCCCAAAGTCAGGCGACCGCCCAGACCTTGCCACCCTTCCCCAAAGTCAGGCGACTGCCCAGACCTTGCCGCCCTTCCCCAAAGTCAGGTGACCCCCATCACCCAATAGCCAAAGTATAATGCGCCAGACATCCCCACAGCATCAGGCGTCAGACCCCCCCCCCACATCAGGCACCCCGAGACCCCCATATCCAGAGCATCCGGTGCCCTGAGACCTCTCCCCACATCCACAGCAATCAGGCACCACAAACCCCCCCCCACCCCATCCAGCATCACCAGACCCAACACAAATTATGCCTTTTGAATTGTAAAGTAGCTGCAATTAGAAATTCACATAGAAGTGAAAAAACTCTGCTCCCCGATTGCAATACAAGTGCTGCTTTGTTCCTGCATGAGCTATACATGATGTAATGGGGGAGGTGTGGTACAAAAGTTTAAGGGTGTCGGTACTCAAAAAACTGCTGCTTAATCACAACAAAGTTATGTGAAATCATTTGGAACTTCCTGCAGCAGATTAGCAGCCACTTCCTGCCCGCATGCGTTTCAATAGCTTGCTCAGGGTGGGTTTGCTGATGGGGACCAGTGGATCTTGTGCAAATAATGTGTGCTGAAAAACAGCTATGTTAGAGGCTTGTGTGACAACACAGGGGTACCATTGGGAGGCTGGGACAGAGCGTTGTCACCCTTCAACAGGAAGTGTCCTAACAAGGACCTACATTGAGGGATCACCAGGATTTTAGTAAAGTTACAGCCATCGGCCAGCTTGGGATGCTCCATTGTATTTTATATAGTAAGTGTCCGATCACACAGCTGACAATGGAAGAAACTGGTTTGGAAGTTCCAGGCGGCAGAGATATAAATAGCCCACAGTGCTCCAGGGATTCTCATGGAAAGACAATCCAGAGAGGTTTGATGCAACCTCAGGAGGAAGACGAAGCCTTTCCGTTATTGCAACAATCGCTGTCACCCCGCGACCTTTCCACCGGAGAGGTGGTGACATATGTGGCAATGTGCCAACTCCTAACGCTCAGCACCACCCCGCCCCGCCAGGAGGAAGTCAGCAGTTGAGAGCTGCAGATTTCCTGTGTGACACCCAGAGGCAACGGGAGGAAAAAAAACAAAAATAGCGCATGTTCCACCCGGCCGCTAAAACCGCAAGCAGCACGTGTCAATTTTCCACACAAGCTAAAAGATACAAAGTACTCTTAATTATTCCATTATCTCTGCTGTAACAAACTCACTCACATGACACATCCCAGCGACCAGATGTCCGACTCCGGGCCGTGGCCGTGTCTGTAGAGGACTTCAGGGGCCAGGTAATTGGGGGTGCCGCAGATTGTCCTGGAAGGAGGAGGAGAGATGCGTTAGAGGCCAGGCCACATTTTACATAGAATTCAAAGTCTGGATTTTTTATTTAAATAGTTACATTGTTGCAGTTTAGGCCAAAATATGTACACCATACTTGTGGGATCTCTAGAACAAAGATCTCCAAACTGCAGCCCAGGGGCCAGATGCAGCCCTTTGCCCTCGGTGCACTATTCCTCCCACTGATACCAACCGATGGGGGGGCCCCAACAATTCCTCCCAATGACACCAACCAAATATTTTGGCCTAAGCTGTAACAATGTAACCATTTGGTTGAGGTCATTGGGAGGAATTGTTGGGGCCCCCCCATTGGTTGGTGTCAGTGGGAGGAATAGCGCGGTCCAAGGGCAAATGCAAGCAGAGGGCTGCATCTGGCCCCCGGGCTGCAGTTTAGAGACCTCTGCTCTAGAGATCCAACATGTATGATACCTAGTTACATTGTTACAGCTTAGATATACCTGTGGGATCTCTAGGGTAAAGGTCTCCAAACCGCAGCCTTGGGGTCCAAATTTGGGAACTAATCCTCCCAATGACACCAACCAAATATTTTGACCTAAGCTGTAACAAAGTATTTGGTTGGTGTCATTGAGAGGAATTGGTGGGGCCCCCCCATCGGTTGGCATCAGTGGGAGGATTAGTGCCCCGAGGGCAAACAAAAGCAAGCAGAGGGCTGCATCTGGCCCCCCGGCTGCCGTTTGGAGATCTTTGTTTTAGAGATCTCACAGGTACGATATCTACATATTTTGGCCTAAGCTGTAACAATGTAACTATGTAGGTATCATACCTGTGGGATCTCTAGAACAAAGGTCTCCAAGCTACAGCCAGGGGGGCCAGATACAGCCCTCTGCTTGCTTTTATCTGGCCCTCAGGGCACTATTCCTCCCACTAACACCAACTGATGGGGGGCCCAAATTCCTCCCACTGATGCTGGGACATTTTGTACTCCTAATGTCCACAATCCAGCCCCCCCTAAAGTGAGGGACAGTCAACCTGCCCTTTGTTTTGAAAGTTTGGAGACGCCCGCTCTAGAAGCTGGAAATCCCTGTATAGACACCGCTACTACAGTGATCTCCAGTAGCTTCTGGAATGAGCAGCTGCCCTGCTGCATTGGGAACACAAGAAGTCACCGGTCATGGGTGCCATTCAAAGTATGCTTTGTATTTTTACAATCTCTACCTCAGCCAATCAGTGCATTGCATTCATTGAAAAAAAAAAAAATATATGAAGTGTTCCCTAAATGGTTCCCAAACGAGCGTCAACCCGTGTCTACAATGCACCCGCTCCATGGCAGACCTGGAAACTGGTGGCGATCACCGTAGCAAGGTGTAATGGCGGGTTGGTAAGGTAGTAGCCGAGTAGCAGTAGTGCCTATACAGTGATTTCCAGCATTGAGGGATCCCATAGGTATGGCATATACAGTTGATCCAAGCTGCAACAATGTAACTATGCAATAGCCATATCTGAAATTCAGTTTCGGAAATTGAAACTTTGAAGACCCCTCTTATCCAAAATCTATTCGAGAACCTGTCACCAGATAAGCCCCCCACCCCATGAATCTAGAAAGCTCGCTTCTTATCCAAAGTCTGTTCAAGAGAACCCGTCAGAGAAGCCCCCCACCCCATGAACCTATAAGAAAGCCTGCTTCCTATCCAAAGTCTGTTCAAGAGAACCCATCACCAGAGAACCCCCCCACCCCATGAATCTAGAACGAAGTCTGCTTCTTATCCAAAGTCTGTTCAAGAGAACCTGTCACCAGAGAAACGCAATATTCCCCACGCACATTCAGGATAACTGGCCGTTCAGTAATGCTGGGTGCTGTAATGGCCACAGGTTGGAGACTGGATACGCAAAGTGAAGAAATGTCATCAGCACACCAAGGATTCCTTGAAAGGGTCCAAAGCTTTATTCCATGGTCACAGAGTAGATATGTAGTAACCTTTCGGAGACATGCAGGGGCCCCTTCATCAGGCAAGTCATCGTCACATGCCTGATGAAGGGGCTCTGGCTCCGAAACGTTGCTACATAGCTACTCTGACCACAGAATAAAGCTTTGGACCCTTTCGAGGAATCCTTGGTGTGCTGACGACATTTCTTCACTTTGTCACCAGAGAAGCCCCCCCCATAAATCTAGAAGGAAACCCCCTTTTATTCAAAGTCTTTTCTAGAGAACCTGTCACCATAGAAGCCCACCCACCCTATGAACCTATTCAGGTGGATTTAGGGGTGACCACAGAATTCAGGACACTTTCAGGCTGAACCGGAATCAAGCAGCTGTACAGTGAAAAAAAAAAAACTCACTTCTTCCTCTGATCGGGGGGCTCAAGTCTCGCTGCCAACCCAAAATCCCCGACTTTCAGCTCCATGTTCTCATTGATGAAGAAATTACCTGCAGAGAGGAAAGAAGGTACAAGTGACATCTCCGCACAAAGAAAGCTGAACGTTCTACATTAGAAGGTGATTGTGTAGCGATATGAAAGTGATGGTGAACCTTGGCACCCCAGATGTTTTGGAACTACATTTCCCATGATGCTCATGCACTCTGCAGTGTGGTTGAGCATCATGGGAAATGTAGTTCAAACACATCTGGGGTTCACCATCACTGGCACATGAGGATCTGCCTAAGCAACCTACTTTGTATCCAATCCAGGCAGGCCCTCAAACTACATAGTTGTTGGGAGATTGTACTAATCTGTGTACAATCCGATTGATTTTATTTCTGGTTTAAGTTTTTTTTTTTTTTTAATTAAAAATGTAGGCGGTCAGGATGAGCCTTAAATATAACTTCCTGCGTTCCAGTTATCGGTTCCACTACGCAGGTAGGTGCTCTGTATTATCTTAGGGTGACAACATTATTACAGATACAGTACAACAGAGCAGGCGTTGTCACCCCCAAGGACAGGAAGCATGTTAGAAGTACAGAACAACTCCCACCCATTCTATAGAGAAGAGGATAGCTATGCTCTGTAATCCTGTCCTAGGGTGACAACACTGCTCTATAGATCAGAGTACAGTGAGTGAGCGTTGTCACCCTAGGATAAAGTGATACTGGCAGGCAAAAAAAAAAAAAGAAAAAATTCATGCTGTTCCAATAGTGCTTCTTACCCAGCTTGAGGTCGCGGTGTAGGATGCCTCTGACATGCAGATACTTCAGGCCAGAGATGATCTGCCGTAGGTAATACCTGACCTCGGGTTCCAGCAGAGTGTGCCGAGCCTTCCAGATATGAGCCAGGGACTGCGAGGAGGAAACAAGACGCCATTGTGAGAGGACATTTCAGGCCCAGAGGCTACAACTATCCCCACCAGGAAACCATGAGAGGCAGAGACTGAGAAACAATCCTTATCCGGAGGACATGAAATGAAAGCCATACAACATTCTTTACACTGAAAACGAACATCAGAAGTAATCCCCAAAACTTTCAAAAATGCAGAGAGCGTTCAGATGACGGTTTTAGTATAAATGAAAAAAAAGGAGACAGAATTCTGACATTTCAGAGCGGAATAGAGGTTCATATATTCCATTTATGCATTTTTCGATTTTAGTTTTAAATACCACAGAGTTAAGGTTTTAGATACCAGATTTACGATACATTTTAGTTTTTTGTAATTATATACACACACACCCTATAATACACATGTATTTTTAGATTTTACCTAAATTTTTACTTTCATTTTACTATTTTTTTTATATTATATTGCCTGGTTTCTCAGCCCTGACGAAGTGGGAGTTCTGAGCTCCCGAAACACGTCAGGATTTTATCTTCACCTATCTCCTGAAGAGGAATACACTAAAAAGGACTTCTTACAAAAACTTGGAGCTCCAACCTTATTCTGTACAGGTTAAGAAAAATATATTTTACATGATCAGTGTTGAGTACCATGTTTTTAGGCATCAGGATGTCTCCTGGTGCGTGGGGATCTCCCTCACCCCCAAATGGGGGGGGGGGGCCCAGAGGCGGTGCCGCGTCCGGACCTCCAGCCAAGAGTTGGGGGGGGGGGGGGGCAGAGTAATAGAGGCAGTGTCACGCCGGGATCTCTCCCGCCCCCTGGGGAGGGGAAACCCCTAGAGATGGTGGCACGTTGGGATCTCTCCCGCCATGAGGGGGAAGGGCCTAGATGTCTTCTGCCCCTGGGGAAGGGGGAGGTCTTCGAGGTGTAGCACCAGGTTGTCTCCTGCCCCCAGATGGGGGTGGCCAGAGGCAGTGGTGCATCTGGATCTCTTCCTCCCCCTGGAGAGGGGAAAGCCCTAGAGAGGGTGGCACGTTGGGATCTCTCCCGCCATGAGGGGGGGTAAGGCCAAGATGTCTCCTGCCCCCGGGGAAGGGGTGGGGAGTCTTAGAGGTGGCTCACCAGGTTGTCCCCTGCACCCCCAGCATTGTGTCACGACCTCACCAGCCCCGGGGGAGGGGGTGGGGACGGACCCCTAAATGTGATATCTCCTCGGGATCTCCCCCACCCCCAGGGGAGGCCTTAGAGGCAGTGGTGTGTCCAGATCTCCCCTTTCCCCAGACCTAGCCTTCTAAGGGGCTCAATCCATTTAGGAGATTACAGGAGATGTGGCAATTAAAGAATCAAGCAGACGGCACATCTGTGGGATCTCCATTCCCATCTTCAGGACCACACAACTGTCATAAATCACTATACTGAAATAATTCCTCAATAGGAATCACAATAAAATGGTCCACCTACAAATAACCCAATCTGGAATTTGTACTCCCAATAGATCACATTTAGGGACTCTGCGACATTGAGATATTTCTGAGCTGATGCAGCAATTTGTTTCAAGGTTTTTTATTCCAGCTCCGTATTGGAAAAAAAAAAAAAAAAGACGAAAAAGCTGCGACGAGAAAATCTAAGCCAAGATCAGACAACGAGCGATTCCAAGCGCACATTATTTCTGGGCCAATCACAGCCGCCCGGGCTGCTGGAAAGCGGCAGGACAGGTATGAATCAGCACAGTGCCGGCCTTTGTGCTCAGATGACAACCGTAGGCGCAGCGTGGAAGATTCATGGCTACAGAAGAGAACCGGAGTTTATTTTCAGCTCCACGTCCTGACAAAGAGCCTACAGAGGAGCGTTGCACAGCTGCTGGTCATTGAACTGGAGCACGGCTCGGGCTGGGGACGGGGGAAGGGTCGGCACACAAAGGAGCCCTCTTGCAGCCGGCCGCACCCACGGGGCAAACTTTAAAACAAAGCCGGCAGCTGTGTCTGGTCTATCTGTACGCTCTGCAGACACCAAACATGGAAAGGGGGATGATGGAGCACAGCAAACCCTATAAAAAGTTATAAGATCTCGCACCGAGACTTCCCAATAATTCCCATCTTCCTTTTTATGAAGGAATTCTGTAAGGCACTTCTGGAAAGAAAACCAGTCACAACTTGGAGCCTATTTACACCTTAGGTGGGGGTTAGCGCATCGAGGTGCCCTTCAATATTAATGGCCTCCCAACAGCACCAATGCATGTGCCAAAAATGGACCATGTCACTTTTCTGGGTGTTGTGGTGCACTGCCAGCAGATCTATTTGCATGGACTGCCTTGTCGCAAAGCGCTGTTATGCAACACATCACAAAGCTGCAGATTGGCCCCCAATGTCCTAACATGTACAGATTAGCTGCACATTTGTTAACTTCTAGGCACCCAGGTGCGCAGTATTAGCCCAACAGCTTACAGTGCCAGTGTTTGGCCACAGCCTCCCCCCGCTAAAAAACTCCAGAGCCAGAATCTACCATAGGTCTTCAGACAGCCCCAGATTTTGCAGCCCCCAATACTTTATAATATGGACAGTCATTTGTCTAAGGACCATGCCAAGTGAGGCGGCCCCAAGTACGCCAACTGAGGCGGCCCCAAGTACGCCAACTGAGGCGGCCCCAAGTACGCCAACTGAGGCGGCCCCAAGTACGCCAACTGAGGCGGCCCCAAGTACGCCAAGTGTTTGCCACGGAGGACACTCTTCTGTTGCTCTGCATGATGTAGGCGATCAAGATGAACCTTATTAAATATAACTTCCTGCGCTCCAGTTATCGGTTACACTACTCTCACTTCTGACTACAGAACGCCTTTCTTCTATGCAAGGAGGCAGCCCAAGTACGCCAAGTGAGGCAGCCCAAGTACGCCAAGTGAGGCAGCCCAAGTACGCCAAGTGAGGCAGCCCAAGTACGCCAAGTGAGGCAGCCCAAGTACGCCAAGTGAGGCAGCCCAAGTACGCCAAGTGAGGCAGCCCAAGTACGCCAAGTGAGGCAGCCCAAGTACGCCAAGTGAGGCAGCCCAAGTACGCCAAGTGAGGCAGCCCAAGTACGCCAAGTGAGGCAGCCCAAGTACGCCAAGTGAGGCAGCCCAAGTACGCCAAGTGAGGCAGCCCAAGTACGCCAAGTGTTTGCCACGGAGGACACTTCTGTTGCTCTGCATGATGTAGATGATCAAGATGAACCTTATTAAATATAACTTCCTGCTCTCCAGTTATTGGTTACACTACTCTCACTTCTGACTACAGAACGCCTTCCTTCTATGCAAGGAGGCAGCTCAAGTACGCCAAGTGTTTGCCAGGGAACACACTCTCTTCTGTTGCTCTGCATGCACAAACACTGATGACTGGCAACAATCTCTGAAGTTGCAGAGCTCAGCATCTGCAGATTGCTGCAATTGTTCCATCATAGTCATAGTGAGAGTCGGCAGGAAGCCTCACTAAAAAGCAGAAAACAGACTCCGGAAACCACATATCAGTTCACCGGACGGGACTTTCTCCTGCCGGGGACAGTCAGGCACTGCAACAGTGAGAAGGTCACCCTGAGAGGGGGGGGGGGGGTGGAGGGGTATGGGAAAGGGGAACTAAACTCCAGCAAGACTCACCCTCCGGCTGCAGATCTCCAGGAAGATGTAGATGTTCTCACCGTCCTCGAAGTGGTGGGAGAATTTCACAACATTCTTGTGGTGGAGTTCACGGTGGAGTTCGATTTCATTCACAATCTGGAAAATGAGAAATGTAATGAGATCCGGGCTCTGGATACAGGTGGAATCATGGGGGCCATACACCCAATACAATGTACTTTGTGTACAGACACCTGGCAACCTTCATCTACAACATAACCACAAGGAAGGTTTGTATGCTGGAGCTTCAAATACACATCCAATCACAATATGAGACAATCTGGAGCCCCAGCTGGACACCACGGATAAAGCAGCATTGCTGAGGTTGATATTTCCCCGCACACAACTCACTGTCTAGGAAACCCTTCACTGAACAATGCAGGTTTTTGGCGAGCCCCACAACCCCACTAGCCAAAAACTTGTTCTGAATAAAACCCAAACCCTCCCCTCAACATGCTAATGAAACTATAATGTAAAACATGCCTCATTTTAGACCCAGCAACGTCATCACTGAGTCTCTATACTTCTCTATGCAATGCAGGCAGATCATGGCTGGTAGGAGGGGCCTAGCAGGAGCTTCCTGAAAACATTGCAGCACCCTTCCTCAGTTCTCCAAGGAGACCTCAGTCCGGATGCAAGCAGTGGGCTGGCTCTTGGGAGGAGTTAAGCAAATATCAAAATGCCTTGATGGGTGGAGTCACTCTGGGGAAGTGGGTGTCCCTAAGCAGGCTTCATTTGCATAGGCAACACCTACATGCAATGCTGAGCCTCCATGATTAAAAACTGAAATCCAATTATGAAAAGGACAGGCCAGAGGGGTAGGAAAAGTCATCAAGAGCCCTCAGTTCTGGTGCAAACAGTGGGAGGAGTTATGCAAATATCAAAAATGCCTTGATGGGTGCGGGGGTCAGCCTGAAGGTGTGGGCGTTCCTAGGCAGACTATTTGCATTCAGATTGTCCACATGCGATGCTAAGCCTCTGACTGAAAACTGAAATCAATGAATAAAGGGGTGGAGCCAGTCAGGCTTGGGAGGAAAGCCCTAAATGATGCTGGATGTCCTCCAGCCAGGAAACGAGGCAGGGCTCTGACTTGCTGCAGCTTCTAATGCACATGGTGAGAAGCTCACAGTGTGCAGGGAAATCACAGAGGAAGACGCATCAGTCCAGGGGAGGAGCCGTTACACCTGTGCTAGACTGGAGGGGGAGGGGAAGATTTAGTCAAACAAATGAACAATAGTTTTGCTAAAAAAAAAAAAAAAAAAAAATCCACCACACTAAAATCTGTGCCTGAAACGGTTTAATATGCAGAATTGGTTTTTATATACATTGCTTTCTATAAAACTTTCCCAATAACTTGCTGTCCGCCTTGTTGGCTCGGGATGTATGAGGAGCGTTTTCAAGGGCAAGAAGTCTTTGAACGATTGTCTAGGAGGAAGTGGTGGGTGAATAAGAAGGTTTAACGAGTGGACAATACAAGCAGGTGTGTCCGCCGCTTCCAGGAGAGGAGAATTATGTGACAAGCCGAGCCGAATCCTTTGATCTCCCCGCAATACAAAGACCGTCCCCGGATTTACAGATGAAGTCATAAAATGTCACAGCCCTTTACAGGCCAACAGAGTGAGAAGCAAGCAAGTTCAACAGGACTTGTCCCTGGTGTAGCTGGCCACAACGCACAGCCGCCTGAGCCCACAGCGCGCCACAACGCACCGCCGCCTGAGCCCACAGAGCCACAACGCACCGCCGCCTGAGCCCACAGCGCAACAACGCACCGCCGCCTGAGCCCACAGCGCAACAACGCACCGCCGCCTGAGCCCACAGCGCAACAACGCACCGCCGCCTGAGCCCACAGCGCAACAACGCACCGCCGCCTGAGCCCACAGCGCAACAACGCACCGCCGCCTGAGCCCACAGCGCAACAACGCACCGCCGCCTGAGCCCACAGCGCAACAACGCACCGCCGCCTGAGCCCACAGCGCCACAACGCACCGCCGCCTGAGCCCACAGCGCCACAACGCACCGCCGCCTGAGCCCACAGCGCAACAACGCACCGCCGCCTGAGCCCACAGCGCAACAACGCACCGCCGCCTGAGCCCACAGCGCAACAACGCACCGCCGCCTGAGCCCACAGCGCCACAACGCACCGCTGCCTGAGCCCACAGCGCCACAACGCACCGCCGCCTGAGCCCACAGCGCCACAACGCACCGCCGCCTGAGCCCACACCGCTACAATGCACCGCCACCTGAGCCCACACAGCACCCCCGCCTGAACCAACAGTGCCACAACACACCCCCGCCTGAACCCACAGCGCATCCTGAGCCTACACCGCTACAACGCACCGCCGCCTGAGCCCACACCGCACCCTGAGCCAACCCTGCTACAACGCATCACGCCCACACAGCTACAACCCACCGCCACCTAAACCCACCCCACTACCAAGGCAGCCCAAACCCACTGATCATCAGTGCCCCGATTACACAAAAGTGAAATAAAGTGCCCATCAATGCCCACCCATAGTGCCGCCAATCAGTGCCCATCAGTGTCTGCTCATCTAGGCACTGACTGGCAGCACTATGGGCACTGATGGTGCAGCCTATCAGTGAAGGAGAAAAATTTTCAAAATTTACTCACAGAAAAGAAAAAAATTGAAGAAAAAAAAAAAAGTCTCTTTTGTAAGAAATAAAAAAAAAAAAAAAAAAAAAAAACCAGCGGTGATTAAATACCACCAAAAGGAAGCCATTTGTGTGAAAAAAAAAAAATGATAAAAAGGTCATATGGGTACAATGTTATGACCGCACAATTGTCATTCAAAGTGTGACAGCACTGAAAGCTGAAAATTGGCCCGGGCAGGAAAAGGGTGACTGCCCGGTATTGAAGTGGTTAAGATGATTTTTAATACAGGATTTATAGAACGCCAACAATTTGTGCAATAATCGCAAAACAGAGATTACATTCTTAAAAAAAGACAAACTCTGCACACAAATTTCTTACAGGAAATGTAACAAGTCAAAGGAAATCCCCCAAAAATCGGAAACGACAAACTTCATTCTGTTAGTTATAATACTTCAATGACAGGGATTCGAAACAGCAGTCATCTCCAAAGTGTGGCCCGGGGGCCAGATGTGGCCTTTACCTGGCCCTTGTGACCCCCCCCCCCCCCATGTCTTTACCTGGCCCTTGTGACCCCCCCCCCCGTCTTTACCTAGCCCTTGTGACACCCCCCCTCCCCCAAAGTCTGAAGGAGGAGTGTAAACTTGCCCCTTTGTTTAGAAAGTTTGGAGACCCCCTGGCATAAAGAAATCTAAATATTTAACAAAATAAAGCACAATAAAATAAGGCAAAACAAACAAACGTAAAAAATCTGTTAACCCCTTCTCATTTTTGATTGGCTGCCAACAGGCCCCATTCACACAATGACACGCGACGTGCCCGCATTTATGCCCATCTTCAAGCTAAACTAATAGGGCGGCCTTTCATTCCTATGGGCTGCCCTACCCGTGCCAAAGCAGCTACATTTTTTTTTTTTTTAATGATGTTTTGCGAGTATTTTCCATGCAGAAAAACCTGCGTCTGCTGTCATGTTGGGGGTGCCAGCAACCGTTTTTGCAAACCCAAGTCGCAAAAAAATTTGGGTGTGAATGGTGCTGACTTGTTCAAACTTGTGACAGGGGGAGGGGGGGTACAGGGATAAAAATAGTTTCCATTCCCCTTAAACAATAGCTGGGGGGGGGTGTACATATGCCACAGCAAAAATGTAAAACCTCCCCCCAGTTTAGTGGCCATTACAATCAATGGGGCTGCATCTGCCCTGGAACACTGCTGTGGCGCAACTTTTCTGGGTTACCACCGCCCAAACGCTCGCCACTTACTGGCAGCATTTTCAGACAGGCGGAAGGGGCTATCGCTAGTGTGAATGAGCCCTTCATGCGTTCGTGTGCGACTATTCAAAATAGACAAAAGTGCAAAATAATGCAAGCATCGTGCATAAGCCACGCATTTCAATGGGTCTCATCCTGGCTTTGCCCCCCCCCCCCGTCATTATTACCCCACCAATCCCAGCACCTACCTTTTCACGTTGGTGAGGTTTGGAGACCCGGCTGTGTGGAATGACTTTTACCGCGTAACACTTGTTGCTGACCACATCCGTCATTTCGTAGCATCGCGCAAAACCACCCTGAAAAAAGAAAAAAAAAATTCAGACGACGTCCAATCAGAGCCATCCGCCTTCCAGAATGTTCACACTTCATAAGCCATCTGCTCACCATTCACAGCCATTGAGGGCTGAAACCGGCTGAGCAGAAGCTTCTACAATGTCACGTGACGCGGCACGGGGGCGGTCCTCCTGAGAGCTGAATCTTTACGCGTTTTAAGCTCTAAATGTTTGAGGGCCCCCCCCCCCCCCATATATAGGGAACACATCCCTACATGACCAATGTAGTTTTGGTATACTGTCCTTCACGGTAGGCCATATATCCCTATCTAGGTCTATGAAGGACTCCCTATACAAGAAATGCTGTTTTGGTATACTGTCCCTAATATGCAACCCCCCCCCCCCCCCCCCATATATATATCCAGTATATGAAGAACCCCTCTAAAGTATACCAAAACTACATTGCTTATATAGAGGGGTCCTTCATATACCTGGATATATGGGGGGGGGGGGGGGGGTGTCACATTAAGTACAGTACCAAAACTACATTTCTTATACAGGGGGGAGTCCTTCATATACCTTGATATATGGGGGGCATATTAAGGACAGTATATTACAACTACATTGGTTATATGGGGAGTCCTTCATATACCAAGATATTTATGGGGGGGGGGGGGGGGCATATAAAGGACAGTATACCAACACTACATTTCTTATATGGGGAGTCCTTAATATGCTAATATGCGCGTCCCCCCCCCATATATCCAGGTATATGAAGAAGGACTCCCCATGTAAGAAATGTAGTTACAGTCCTTTATAAACCACCCCCATATATCCAGGTATATACCACTCCCATATATCCAGTTATATACCACCCCCATATATCCAGTTATATACCACCCCCATATATCCAGGTATATACCACCCCCATATATCCAGGTATATACCACCCCCATATATCCAGTTATATACCACCCCCATATATCCAGTTATATACCACCCCCATATATCCAGGTATATGAAGGACTCCCTGTATAAGAAATGTCGTTTTGGTATAGTGTCCTTAATATGCGACATCCCCCCCCCCCCCCCCCATATATCCAGGTATATGAAGGACTCCCCATATAAGAACTGTAGTTTTGGTATACTGTCCTTAATATGCGACACCCCCCCTCCCCCAATATATATCCAGGTATATGAAGGACCCCTCTATATAAGCAATGTAGTTTTGGCATACTTTAGAGGGCTCCTTCATATACTGGATATATAATGGGGGGGGGGGGCATTGCATATTAGGGACAGTATACCAAGACTACATTTCTTGTATAGGGAGTCCTTCATATACCTGGATATGGGGGGGGGGGGGGGGGGGGGAGTCATATTAGGACAGTATACCAAAATTACTTTGGTTATTTTGGGGGGGGGGGGGGGTGCGGGGGGATGTCCTTCATATACCCAGATATACAGGGGGGAGGGGAATACTGTAAAGAATACCAAAACTACATTGCTTATATACAGTATGGCCCCCCCCCCCCCCCATTTATCCAGGTATATGGACTCCCCATATAAGAAATTTAGTTTGGTATACTGTCCTTCATATACCCAGATATTTATGGGGGAGGGGAAAATAAAAAAGGACAGTATACCAAACTACATTTCTTATATGGGGAGTCCTTCATATACCTAGATATTTATGGGGGGAGGGGCATATAAAGGACTCCCCATATAACCAATGTAGTTGTGATACACTGTCCTTCATATGCCCCCCCCCCCCCCCCCCCATTTATCCAGGTATATGAAGGACTCCCCATATAAGAAATGTGGTTTTGGTATACTGTCCTTTACAGTACGCATGTCCCTCCCCCCATATATAGGTATATGAAGGACCCCTTCCTTTATATGCCCCCATATCCAGTATATGAAGGACCCCTCTATATAAGCAATATACTTTTGGTACACTGTCCTTTACAATATGCCCCTCCCCCCACCATCCTATGTTCCAGCAATCAGCGCTCCCCGCCATCCGATTTCCGAACATTCTGGATAAAATTCATCAGCAATCTCTCCTGAATTAATGAGCATTGTCGTGCACTTGGCGCACCCCCCCCCCCGTCAGACAGGAGCGGTGAAACGCAGAGGACAGAAATAGGCTCGGTTGTCTGAGCGGAGCGGAACATAAACAATGCACAACCTGCTCCAATCAATGGGGCCAAAAATAACGAAACGAGATATCAGCATTTCCTGCGCGCTATTTATAGAGCCGCCACCGCCGCTCTCCGCTGTGTACTGACAGCTGAGCATTATTGCATGCAGAGACTGGGCTGGAGAACTACAAGTCCCAGCAAGCCCTGCCAGTCAGTCTAGGGGGAGTGCGCCGTCATTTGTATCCCCCAGCAGCTGCATCTGGCCCCCCCCCCAGTGATCTGCAGGATGAGCGCAGACGCCGCATATAAAGATCCTGCAGTGGGGACTGCAGACAGCGCAAACAAAGGGACGGCGGCGATCCGTGAGATGAACGGCAGCGCAGGATCGCCGTCCGACCAATCCAATCAAAGGCCGGGTCACCGGATACGAAAGTGGATCAACCGGCTCTCCAGCCAACTGCAAAAACAACTATAGAGCCAACCTACGCTGTGCCGCTGTACACCGAGCACAGAGGGCCACAAACTAAAGATGCCCATAAAATGATACAATTCCATTACAATCATACAATCGTTCTATATACAGATCGAAAATGATTGGATTGTGCAAAATATATTTTTTAGTTAGTTTGAATTTATTCCATTAAGAGTTTATGA